>NC_064626.1:619537727-619837866 GCF_023864275.1 Schistocerca cancellata | reverse complement strand
GCTTAGGACGCCTGGAACTGGTTACGAGCGCCTGTGTTCGATACCTCTGTGACGCTAGAGTCTTTGATTATGTTACACCACCAGATGCACCGTTACCCTGGCTGTGTGCATACAAGAGCAGAGATTTCCATGTACTCTGTCTTCTCTATTATCTTATATAGCTTATAATGGCCCTGATATCTCTTTCAGGCGTTAACGCTCTTTTCCCAACAACATGACAGGGAAACCCGTTCTCGTCAGAGCAAAATCCTTTCTGTCTCACTTCATCGCTCAGCCATTTTCTCGAAGCCGTTCGCCGTAACTGGAACCCGACTCTGAAAAAGATGAGGGAATAGCATCTCCAGTTTCAAAAGACAGTTAATGGCATGTCTACTGAAGAAACAGTAATGACAGCCATTGTTCCTGTACATCCTTCTAGCCGTCTCAAACCCCTAATTTTTCAGTTTTCTCAGCTGCTGCAGTCTTCTTAAATTTCTGTTTCCCAGAACTCCCTACATTAGAAAATATTTATGTTGTACACCTATAAATTCTTTTTATATCTGCACTAGGCCTACTATTATTGTTATTACTATCACTATTTTTATTATTATTATTCTAAGCGGCAGTAGTATAATTAATGGCAGTATTAATTTTATTAGCTCTTAGACAGTACTGTTAATCACATTGTGTCTACAGACACTCAGATCATTTTATTACTGTTTGTTAGATCAAAAATGTTGTTATTTTTAGGTAGCTATGTTGTAAAAAAGTTCAGTTGTAAGAGAGGGCTTGAAGGCCCCAGTCTGTTCGGGTTAAATAAAACAATAACTAATTGCTTCAGCCAGAGCTACTTTGTTATGAAATGAGACAGTGTGTAGCTCACAAGAAACTGATGTGAAAATTATTAAACTCAAGAATTAAAAAATTCATAAAAAAAAAACAAAAAAGTAATAGAGAATATACAAAAAAGCACATTATAGAAAAAATTCTCGACTATTGTACTGGAGATGGCGTGTAGCACTACAAAACCTTTCAACATGTATAATGTTACTTATAATCCGTCTTGATTGCAATTTTTTTTATTCATATGACCGGTTTCGGTCCATTCAGAACCATCTTCAGATCTGATATTTCAGTTACAGGAGTAACCCGTCCAAATCCAGCAACTTTCACATGTGAAAGTTGCATTACAACAAGCAATTTTTCCGAAAATAATATGCACTAAATTGCTGCGTACATATTTCACTTTTTTGTACTTTAGAGCCAGGTGAAGACCTGATCATTTTCTGCTTGCAAAGCGATAGGACGAGGTTACATGTCCACCCACAGAAGTTTGCTCCATCAGCTTCGCCGCTTTACGTCTCACATCTGTCAATGGGAGTACAAAGTATGTGTATGTCCACATTTTAGCTTAGAACTCCTCCTTTAACAAGAGTATTCCATTACCGCTCGTCGCAGGCATTAGATTGGTTTTGTCACTCATTCCTCGTAGGCTCAGAACTTCAGTTTCTCATTATCAGGAGCGTTATATCTGACGGATTTAATAGTCTACGAATTCTTTATAGAAAGACATAAATTCAATGATCTGGATGTTTATGTAAGCTGCTCACATTCAGGTTCATCTTACCTGCATCGTGTGACAAACCCACAATTTTTCTCGAAACATGTGCAGATTCTCTGCATTCAGTAACAACACTACTGTATTACCGAGCCTGGATTGTCGCATATTTAATGTAAAACTGTTTTACAGAGAAACAGACAATCGAACCAAGTATATTTTTCTAAAGGCCGAGCTTCTGTTAGTTGGGAGATGTGTATGTCTGCTGTATTAGCACTTTGTGTTGAGTAGCAAAATGTTAATTCATGAAATGGAGATTCTACATGGTTGAGTCGTATTTTTATTGTATAAACTTGCCGGTTTGATGTTGAGGGAATTCTTCCACCAAATTGGTCAAATTTTCACTACATTACAGAGAAAAACAGATTAAAGACTAAACACTACCTCAAATATAGCCCTCTTTGTTTTTGATTGCTTGCTACTCATGTGTCCAAAATATTCCTAAGAATCTATTATGCTATGCAGTTTCAGATGAGAGGTGTCAGCCTTGTCTGGGCCTCATTCTATCGTTTTTGATTCCATATTTCTTCAAAGTAAAATCGAGTTTAAGTGAGCTTGTTCTTATTTGATTTCAAGTTAACATACAAAGAGGTAATGCGTGATTAATAGGTTGGTAGTACTGGGTTCATCAGTTAATGTCACCTCCTCGCTTCCTTCTCGCATTTATTTATTTATTTATTGCTAATTTAACTTCTGTACATCAAGGTCTTAAGGCTGTCTTACGTTTGACTAAGAACAGTACACACAAACATTACGTAACAATCACAACAATTATAATAAGTATTAATAATATAATTATAATAATAATTGGAAACAATAATAGTAACACTGATAGTGACGATAAAATAATGGAAGAAATAACAATGATAATCATTAGGTATTACACAAAAGTTCAATAATAATTTGCATTATTAACAAAAAGTAACAACTGTCAATAATAATAATATCACTAATAATAAAACAAACGAAGTATTAAGAACTATACTGATTAATTTAGTCTTGTTTGGTATTAGAAGAAGTGGAATCAGTAACGAAAGAGAAGAAGATTGAAATGACAGTGACAATGGCTACTAGGAAAGACAAGAATTTTAATAGAGAACAGTGAGACAAGGGAATGGAGAAGGGGTAGGGGAGCTAGTGTTGACGAGAATGAGTTGACGCAAGTGAGTTATAGAAAAGATAGCTATTTACTCAGTATTTAATATTTATCTAGTGTAACATCAGTACATGCAGCACAACAGTCAGCAGCGTAGCCTTTGCCAAAGTTCTGTTGTCCCACGCTGGTAGAAAGAGAGGGATTTATGATAGGCACCTGTTCGGGAACCTGCCGTGCTGAGCACGTGGTACAAAGAGGCAGGCGGCGTTGGTCAGTCTGGAAACAGCGCCCACCTGTGACATAAAATGGCAGGGGGTGCCGCACTGCCCATATTCTGCACTCAGAAGAGGACGCTTCGCCTTTAGAAATAGGGAGACCCTCTGGTTTATAAAATGAGCATTCAGCAGCACTCAGCCAGCCGAAGGGATACCAGAAGACTAATAAAAAAACTTCATCCTTAGGAATGTGGCTGCAGAGTGCTTCAGGAAAGATATCTTTTCCAGAGTCTAGTGAACGCATACAGCACTTAAAGTTACGTGATTTTCTTTTGACTTGCGTTCTTGTTGGAAGTAACTCGACACCTGAGTGAGAAGCCGGAAGAGTGATTTATTTTGTTGTAAATCCTGTGGACCAAATTTCTGAGGTCATAGGTGCCTAGGTTTATACACTGTTAAATCCAACTTAGACTAACTTACGGTAAGGACAACAGACACACACACATGCCTGAGGGAGGACTCGAACTTTCGAAGGGGGAAGCCGCGCGAACCGCACAAGGCGCCTCAGACCGCCTGGCTACCCAGCGGGGCGGAGGGATCAGTTTGCACGCATGTACTTCAGGTAGGAGCATGTTCAATTGGCTCTAGTATGTTGACCGCACTGGTGCGAGTTAAATATTACTGTCAGTACCTTTGGCTATGGGCTGCATGTCTTATCTGCCTCACGGTTGGTCGGATGGGCAGAAAGGGCACACTGTTCTGAGCTGTGGTGATGAGCCACGCAGACTGACTCCGTCTTATACCACGGTGAGCAGTTTTATGGTGCAGTCTGACTTGTGGAGATCTGTTGCTCGTATTCGTAGTTCTCGGTGAACAGTTGCTTGCCTTGATTCGAGATGTGAAATTATTACATTCTGTACTCTGCGGTGCTGAAAACTTTGACCAACAGCGTCTATGGTTTGTGGACACATCTAGGGTAGAGAATGTCTTCATACGCTATTCGCAAACGAAGTGATAACGTGACTTCCAGCAGCATCGCGTCGTCTACAGCTGTAATCATAGATGCAGCAGTGGTGGAACCAAGATGCAATGTGAAGTTTGGAGTCAGCGAAGAAGAATAAGACGGTTAGATTTCAGGTTAGGCAACATGGGATCAGATAAACAGTAAAATGTGACTGTGTAGACCATAGAGCTTAGGCGTGTAATTAACAATCTTTTGACATTTTCTTCTTTGTTGTTTGAGCATAGTAATCGATAATCTTACTAGTTTAAGTCCAGGGGAGACGTGCCGTCGAGTCATGAGAGATAATCGTATTTGTTTCTTAATCACAACCACCACTGTCTTTCGTCCACAGTTTTTAGATAAATGTTTCGATACGAGTTATTTATTGTTAATGTTATATCATTTCGTTCATTAGAGAGTTCAAAACATTTATTCCTTTCGAGCGCGTTTTCCTTGTATTTTTATGAATAAATTAAGATTGAATGGTCATTGCTTTTCATTTGGCAGTGTGACCAATTTACATATCGAAGTGGCAGAACCCACCACCATAACTCAGTTGTTACGGCCATTTCTGAAATTATTCATTGATTGTCAAGTACGGATTTAGTAGCGTTCCCTTATGTGTGGCAGCTTAGTAATCGTTGGGTTAATGCTGTCTCCCTGCGACACTAGGTCCAGAGTGTCAGAGAACAGTGCAAGCTTTGCTTTGTCAGCCCAGGGTGATATTCACACATAGCATTTTACGGTCTGGTAACTTATGTTTCTGTTCCTCGACTAATCTCTTTGGTAATACTTCGGTTTCGGTGAAGGGGATGCATAATGAGCTCATACTGAAATTCTACCTTGCAAATGTAAGCAGTAGGGTTAGAATAGTCTAAGTCCCCAGCTACCTTGGAAATTTGTTTCCCATAGGGCGATCATATTTTTACTGCTTTGTAATCGGAAACTTATATGTAGGGTAAATGCGTTTCATTTCTCTTCATAGCGACACTAGGGAACAGGAGAATGGCCGGATAATGTGATTTATATTTCATTCATACCTTCAACAGAATTTACTTGCAACTTTACGACGCCTTCCTGGCTCTACCGCAGTTTGCGGTCGCGTCTTCCTTTATCTAATGGTTATTGGGATTTTCGACTACAAAGTAAAGAGATTCGCGTGTCTCACATAATTACGCATTTATGGAATTTTATACCATTCTAGATTTGTCCACAACGTAGTAATATTTTTGCATATTACTGTTTCAGAATGTGCAACGAAAAGAAGCAAACACTTAATATCTTCCGAAATAAATTAGTTTGATGTAAAAACTAAATACAAGCAAATCCTACAATGCAGCATATTTTGAAAATTACTGATTTTGTTTTCGTAATTGTAGAAATACATTTTGGTTGTATTATACTTCTGAGAATTTTGCAGTCGCAAAAATTATAACTTCACTTAAAGTGGTCACAGCTCTAAAAAGCGCAAATTGTAAAACTTAGCAATTTGATTAACTGAAATTTCTGTAACATTCGGGAAGCCATGCGGTTTTTATATATACATCATAATATGGGCCAAAGCATTCAGTTCTTATTAGCTGTCAACGTGGGTCAGTCAGGCTGCGACGTGCAAGAACGTGTACTACGCATATACACTGTCCAGTCCAGTTATTGTGATCACCTGTCAAAAGTCTTAATAAACTAGCCTTTTGCAGTGCGTCCTGCTGCAAGACAACCAGGAAGAGAATCAATAAGTTCTGGGAGGCACCGACAAGGATGTGGATTCATGCCCACTCCAGTGCTTTAACCATCTGCGTAAAATTCTCGGTTGAGATTCTATTATGCAAACAGCCCAATCGAGATGGTACCACAGATTCTCGACTGGAGTTGCATCTGGGACGTTTGGTGGCCAGGGGAGGACGATCAACGCACGTACAGCGTGACACATTGCGTTGTCCTGCTGACAGATGGCATCATGCAGAGGGGAAACAAACTGCATGTATTCGTGGATGCATGGGTACGTGTTTTGGTACACTGTGCCTCCAGAACGACGAGATAACCCAGGGAATATCACGAAAATGTTTCCCAGACCATGACGCTCTCTCTTTGTGTGCTTCTAGGCGTACACGCCAATGGCCTTTTGTCCGATGAAGTATAAAATGTGAGTCAATGGAAAACACTCCTGTTGCCGTTTAGAGGAAGTGAAGTTTAAGTATCAGCATGCAAATTCCAGCCTCCGACGCCGATGAATAGCAGTCAGCCTGGGTGGGGGGCTCAACCAACCGCCTCCTGCAGAGGTCCTAATGCAATAGCATTCGCTGAGCGGTCGTTGAGAAGAACTTCTTGGTTCATCAGTTTCCCGTGTAATCGCCCGTATACATATCGGCAACCGTCGTTCACCCTTACCGTCTAGGCGTCGTGATGCGCCGTAGTTACCCGCACGCCGATTTTGAATAGCGCCATTTTGCCATGCACGTATAATTTAATCATGCGGCACGCGAACAGTTTTCAAACTTAGGTATTTCGGAAATAATTCAACTCTTGGCCAGATTATCAGTGATCATGCCCTTTATGACGTCAGATAAATCTCTCCGCTTCCGCAATGGATAACGACTGCACTGTTTTCCGCGCCCCTGCCGACACTATTTTTATACCCTCCACTGCTAGTGCGACCACCTGCTGTCTGTGGTCATTACACGTTGTCGTTCAACATAGGCGGTAGTCACATCCATGTGACTGGACCGTGTACAATGTCTTAAATTTCGAAAATGTGTTGCGCAAATGTCTCTCCTGTGAGTAAAATCAGTGTGCTGTGATTTTTTGAACAATATTCATGTAATCAACAAGTGTGACGAGAAATCAGAAATGGCTCCAAGCACTATGCGACTTATCATCTGAGGCCATCAGTCCCCTAGACTTAGAACTACTTAAACCTAACTAACGTAAGGACATCACACACATCTATGCCCGAGGCAGGATTCGAAACTGCGGCCGTAGCTGCAGCGCGGTTTCGGACTGAAGCGCCTAGAACCGCTTGACCACAACGGCCGGCCGACGAGAAATTCTCGAAATAAAAATGTCAGATTTAGATCTCAACTAAGTGCTTCAGTCTTTTTCAAAAATGTCCGCATTAACTGTAACCTTCACCTAGGCACTGACGCGGAATGAAGATAAGTAATAATATAAAATCTCTTGAGTATCAAATAGTAAATGCAATGTTACTGATACCCACAAGAAGTACAAGCATGAAGTTTTAATAATCCAATCAACAGAAGGCGGTTATATATGGCATGATCACTTTTGCAGAGATTCTGACAATTCGGTTTCTTGACCAGCACTGTACTTTTGTAAAGAGAGATCTTGCCCATAAATAAAGACGTCAATTACAATTGTTCTTTACCTATCCGTGAACGCAGTTATAAATGAAGAAGATTTTTGTTTTTTCTATGTGTGCAACACACGGGTTTTCTTCGACGTAACAATTACGTTTCACAAATTTTCTTTTAGCTGTAAAAAAAAACCTCTGATATTTTAACTTCTAGAAATGTCCTTGAAAGGTGACTACCTAGAATTTCTCGAAGGGCTGCACCGGGGACTAAAAACCTTCATTCACCATTTTGTTACACATTTCTCTTGACTATTAAATTTAACAATTTACTCAGTGATTAAAGATTTTTGGCACAAGAATCACCAAATAATTTTGCATTATTAATAATTATGAACAGAGATATTGCGTGGCGTAAGTTGAGAAACAATCAATTAACATGGAAGGCACTTATATCCCAATTATTTAACTATAATTATAATATTAATTTATCCTTCCGTAAGAAACTGGAACAGAATTTTATCGTAAGAAACAGACCTTAAGGCTTCAACCCCATTAGAGAGAAAGTAAGGTCTAAATGTTCAAATGTGTGTGAATTCCTACGGGACCAAACTTCTGTGGTCATGGGTTCCTAGACTTACACACTACTTAAAGTAACTTAAACTAACTTACGTTAAGAACAACACACACAACCATGCCCGAGGGAGGACTCGAACCTCCGGGGGGAGAAGCGACGTCTAAACATACAATAGCGCAAGTAGCAAGGCGGAACAATTTCCGGCTTACAGGCTCTCAGCAGTACACGAATATTACATTGCCGTTAATTAAGAGGATAATAAGATCGCCAATACACTCCCACGAAGGGAATTTTACCATACACGAAGAACAAGCTAAATAGAGGCCCCAGCAAAGGTAGAGAAACTAATGGTGAAATTATTAACTGATCTCTTGATACACTCCTGGAAATGGAAAAAAGAACACATTGACACCGGTGTGTCAGACCCACCATACTTGCTCCGGACACTGCGAGAGGGCTGTACAAGCAATGATCACACGCACGGCACAGCGGACACACCAGGAACCGCGGTGTTGGCCGTCGAATGGCGCTAGCTGCGCAGCATTTGTGCACCGCCGCCGTCAGTGTCAGCCAGTTTGCCGTGGCATACGGAGCTCCATCGCAGTCTTTAACACTGGTAGCATGCCGCGACAGCGTGGACGTGAACCGTATGTGCAGTTGACGGACTTTGAGCGAGGGCGTATAGTGGGCATGCGGGAGGCCGGGTGGACGTACCGCCGAATTGCTCAACACGTGGGGCGTGAGGTCTCCACAGTACATCGATGTTGTCGCCAGTGGTCGGCGGAAGGTGCACGTGCCCGTCGACCTGGGACCGGACCGCAGCGACGCACGGATGCACGCCAAGACCGTAGGATCCTACGCAGTGCCGTAGGGGACCGCACCGCCACTTCCCAGCAAATTAGGGACACTGTTGCTCCTGGGGTATCGGCGAGGACCATTCGCAACCGTCTCCATGAAGCTGGGCTTCGGTCCCGCACACCGTTAGGCCGTCTTCCGCTACCGCCCCAACATCGTGCAGCCCGCCTCCAGTGGTGTCGCGACAGGCGTGAATGGAGGGACGAATGGAGACGTGTCGTCTTCAGCGATGAGAGTCGCTTCTGCCTTGGTGCCAATGATGGTCGTATGCGTGTTTGGCGCCGTGCAGGTGAGCGCCACAATCAGGACTGCATACGACCGAGGCACACAGGGCCAACACCCGGCATCATGGTGTGGGGAGCGATCTCCTACACTGGCCGTACTCCACTGGTGATCGTCGAGGGGACACTGAATAGTGCACGGTACATCCAAACCGTCATCGAACCCATCGTTCTACCATTCCTAGACCGGCAAGGGAACTTGCTGTTCCAACACGACAATGCACGTCCGCATGTATCCCGTGCCACCCAACGTGCTCTAGAAGTTGTAAGTCAACTACCCTGGCCAGCAAGATCTCCGGATCTGTCCCCCATTGAGCATGTTTGGGACTGGATGAAGCGTCGTCTCACGCGGTCTGCACGTCCAGCACGATCGCTGGTCCAACTGAGGCGCCAGGTGGAAATGGCATGGCAAGCCGTTCCACAGGACTACATCCAGCATCTCTACGATCGTCTCCATGGGAGAATAGCAGCCTGCATTGCTGCGAAAGGTGGATATACACTGTACTAGTGCCGACATTGTGCATGCTCTGTTGCCTGTGTCTATGTGCCTGTGGTCCTGTCAGTGTGATCATGTGATGTATCTGACCCCAGGAATGTGTCAATAAAGTTTCCCCTTCCTGGGACAATGAATTCACGGTGTTCTTATTTCAATTTCCAGGAGTGTAGTTTCCTCTTCTACCCCTACAACGCTCCATGCTAATATTCCATTCATGGATACAGTGCTGAAAGTCGTCCTCTATGAGCTCCTAGATGACTCATGCCACTTTTCTTTTCACTGCGTCAACGATATGAAATCTTGCTCCTTTTAATGCAGATTAGGTCAAGCGAATAAAATGGGTGGTATAACATTAGTATGCCGTACTTCGTTAACAGACAATGTGGTATGAGCCGGTGCGTTCTCTTTATGCAGAACTCATAACTTGTTCCTCCACAGTTCGGGTCGTTTTTTCGTATTTTTCCCACGAAGCTGGGAAAGAACCTCAAGGCAGTAATGCTGATTAATAGTTTGACCTTAAAAAACCAGGGAAGGCACACTGTTCTATAAATATCGAAGAAATCAATGATAATTGCTTTAAACCTAGATTTGATAATTCGAGCTTTTTTCGCTCTCGATGAAGTTCAGTCCTTTCAATGCATGGATTGGCGCCTAGTTTTTGGATTTGAAAAACCAGGATTCATCACTCACTCATTCCAAGAAATAAAGTTCATTTTCAATGGTATTTAAAGTGTATGTAAAACATTTTCATTAACTTCTTTTTGTTCAGTCGTCGGAATTCTCGGCACCAGTTTCGCACACACTTTTCTCGTGTTAATTTGATTATGTAAAATTTGCCTTGCGTGTTATTTGTCAAGTCCTACAGTTCCAGCAATCGATCGAATACTCAACCGCCGGTCATATCGACTCAGATTACCTACTTTTTTATATTTTGATCTGTTTTTGATGTTGAATGGCGTTCCGGGCGTGAATCATCTTCAGCATATTCTCACCCATCTTGGAAACGCTTGAACCACTCAAGCTCTCGCGTATGAAATAAACAGTCTTCGCCATAAAATTCATTTAGAAAAAGACAGGTTTCGGTAGCAGTAGTTTCAAGTTTCATGTGAAACTTCACAACTATTCGTTGCCCTATTATTTCACTTTTTCCGTCAAAACAAAATAACAGCTCTTACACAGACGAAGGTCACGGCCGCACTGATCTGTGTACAGACACTAGAGATGCCGCATTCGACCGAGGAAGCTTCATGCTTCACAGCTATTGGTCTTTTATCTTTGGCGCACGCTTACTTACTCTGTGGCAGCATCAGTACCCTTCCTTTATAGCCACAAGTCGTACATACGTCTGCACGATATGAGGTATGTTTTGTCTAAGTCCATAGTTTAGCGTTGTCACCGTTCAGCAGCAGCACGGCATGTTAAACCTGTGTCCACAGCACCACATGGGTATTTGTCGTTCAGTAGTCGGCAGCAGATCAATCTCAAGCAATCTCAGCATCACATAGGATAGCATTCCGTCACAAGGGACAGTTTAAACAATTTTTTAATCGTCAGATGTACTTTTCATTTAACAGTGGCATATTCAGGAAAGGCCAACGAAAAATAATGTCTAAGATCGATGCACAGTGGAGGTTGCTGCTGGATAAGGTGCCCCAGACTAGCGTTTTCTTAACAAGTGCCCCGTTCTAATCCATTTGGAAATGGAGCTATGAAAAGTGACTAAATAGATCTGCACTCACTATAATCTCTTTTTTCTTATTATCGCAGCTCCAACGTGACATGTATGGCGAAGGAGTGAAATGACTGCATCTGCCTTAAGAAACTGTTCTCCAGATCTATCCAACGTGGTCTCACGATAACAACGCCGCCTTTTTGGAAAAGACTCACACTCAATAATTTTTACATAATGTGGGGCACAGTCATAATATATTTCTTTAAACTCAGTACCGCCATTAAACTGTTGTCTATTTACAGTATTACATTTACACTTACACGATCATGATTTCGGTTTCAAAGTGCCATTATCAAGTGTTTTGAGTGTTACTGCGATCTTAGGCAATTTACAACACTCAAAACACTTGGTAATGGCACTTAGAAAAAAAAAATGGGTCTGAGCACTACGGGACTCAACATCTTAGGTCATGAGTCCCCTAGAACTTAGAACTACTTTAACCTAACTAACCTAAGGACATCACACACACACACCCATGCCCGAGGCAGGATTCGATCCTGCGACCGTAGCAACCTCGCGGTTCCGGACTGCAGCGCCAGAACCGCACGGCCACCGCGGCTAGCGGCACGTAGAAGCCGAAATCATGATTGTGTAAGTGTAAATGTAACACTGTAAATAAACAACAGTTTAATGGCGGTACAGACTATAAAGAAAATCACACTTAAGTTTCTTGAGTATCTCTGTTTCACATGGGCTAATAGATGCACGGCATTTTCCCAGAATATAACAAATCTATTTATTTAATTTTTACTTTCCTTGGGGTTCATGAAGTCATGTGAGGCAAATCTGTCAACAACACACACTATACAAAATGATGAAAAAATTGTAAAGATATAAACAATATCAGCTATTCCCCTTCCCTGCTGAGACTCAACGAAACTGCAGTGTCTGTAGATATTACAGATTTCAAAGACTATCAATACTTTAAAAAAATTTTCTTTAGAGAAGAAAGGTGGTCAAAGTATTTTATCTACAAATTTTTTGAGAACAGGTATTGTTAAGTGAAAATATACATTTGGAACAGCTAGTGCCTCGCCATACTCTTTTTAGAATGTACTGTACATAAATTAAAAAAGAAACCTAATTTGGATGCAAAAGTGTTTAGACAATCTCATTTTAATCTAAAATAACAACTGGAGCAGGAAGAGCAATGAATTTATATTGATTTGTACCAACAAACTTATCGCAGTACTCAGTGTAGTTCCCCGAACAGAATAAACTTTAATGAATTATTACGGAATGGGGAAAACGGAGAGTATTTTTTTTATTGTTAGTATGGCTTTCAGTTCAAACCAAGTATGCATCAGTTGCTTCTACTGGAAGCGACCTCTCCCAAGAGGTGGTAGTCACAGCTTCACAAGTCTGATTCTTATCAATTTCTGCGTCGTACCAAAATTCGATAGTGGTAAGCAGGATCTGAATTACGGGTAAACAAGTGTGTATCATGTCTTGAAATGGAAAACAAAATACGAGGAGATATGAGGA
This sequence comes from Schistocerca cancellata, assembly GCF_023864275.1. Classification (NCBI taxonomy): domain Eukaryota; kingdom Metazoa; phylum Arthropoda; class Insecta; order Orthoptera; family Acrididae; genus Schistocerca; species Schistocerca cancellata. Next base: position 619,825,222 of record NC_064626.1, on the reverse strand, counting down.
AATGCCCTAAAATACACATAACAATGTTCCTAAGATATACGCGAGATGACTACGAAAGTACTAGCTTGAAGTTCTATACTTCGTCGCAAAGGACACTGGATTGCGATTTAGGCGCCACTTTAGAGTGTATATTAATATAATTTCTACACCGTTTAGTATCTGAGTTGAGATCTTTCACATGTTTCCATGGGTTACGTTTTTCGCATCACCATTAAATGTGTCAATTTAAATATAGAGCACTGTTATAAATTTATACATATCCTTTTAGGTAGTTACAAGACTAGTTAATTTGTAGATTTCTTTCGCTATACTCACAAATAATGAAAAATCGCTTACACTTAACATGATATAACCATGACAATGTGTTAATTAACTGACAATGTGTTAATTAACCGTCATATTTAGTATCGCCACTTGCTATTTTTCGTGGTTAAAACCATGTATGAGTAATGTCGATATCAGTTACACCATTAAATAGGGAGAAATTGTCGAGTGCATTTTTACTCTCGAAAAGTGACGCAAGACAGACAGACAGACGATTTCATGAAATACATAATACAAACGATAATTGCACGTAGAAGGACAAAGTCCTAAAGTTCTTGAATAGAAATAACAAGTTTTTAACTGGAATGTCAGACACTTGATTAATTGCACACGGGCCAGTTTACTTAATCAACTTGGTTGTAAAAGTGCTTCTTTCTAATTAGTGTACTTCAGTATATTTGAGTGATGATATCCATCAACAAAGAGGCTGAAGTTAAAAAATGTCGACACCGGGACAGGTTTAAAAGCTAGATAATTAATTTCGAACTCATTGTGACTAAGAAGTCTTTGCTCCACAGTTTAAATTTATTTTAAATTTCATCCGCTATATTGTTTGACCTGTTGCATTTAGAGTGCTGTTGTGAACCAAACATTAACCCACAAACCAATTTTTATAAGACACTAGGAAACAAATTGGTCCAGTTAACTGAGAGGAAATATAACTCGTCATATACGTATGAGCATTAATTGTCTCACCGATTTTGCGAGCTAAGTTATGACGACTTTACTGGAGCTAAGTTTTATTTTACGAAAAGTTGTATAGAGATATATTTCATTTGATTAGTAGGACAGAGCCATTGTGGTTCTTTGCTTGTCTGCTTGTCGATTCTTCATCTAAGTGCATGGTTTGTCCACGAGGGTGTGGTAGACGGGTGTTTGTGCGCTCTGGTGGCGATCGGGGCGTGGGTGATTGGTGGGTGGGTGGGTGGGTGGGTGGAGGGGGGTGGGAAGAGGAAACTTAAAGTTAGGCCGCGTGGCGATGAAGACGAGAACTGGCAGTCGGCACGGGGGAGAAGCGGGTCACTCCGTGGTTGAGAGAGCAGAAACGGGAGAGGCTTGTTTTGCTGTTGAGTCCAGCAGGGTAGTTTGTGCGTTTGGCACCTTACACGTCAGTGAAGTACTGCTGTCGATTTCAATAAGATTACAGCATGTGGAGCCGAGTCACGCGTCTAGGTGATGGTGATTGCTTCTGTTTTTAGTGACATGTGTTCTCGCCTCCGTACTTATGACTGCAGTGGACTTTTCTCTAACATAATCACAACAGTTTGAATAGACCGTTAGTTGTATGTTGCGATTAGTAAAGGAAGCGATTGGATCGTTCGTTAGCCTGTTCCCGAGCAGCGAGGTCAAGTGATATGTCACGATATTAAATTTCTGATGTCATATACTGCCATTTATATGCTATGTTTTACGAATTTGATTGTTAAAGTGTTTCTCTCTAAAGTCTTGATTTAGTCGGTTGCAGGCTATTTTGTATACCGGGAAGCAGGTGATTTGTTAATCTCCTTTTCCTGCTCAGAGGTTTAAAATATTTGATTATGGTCTCTGCCCTTGTGAACAGTTATCGTACGTGGCATTTAATATAACAGATTAAGCGCTGTATGCATTCAGTTAATCCAGGTTCATAAGTATTGGCGTTAGTGTGTCTCTGAAGTAAGGCAGGATAATAATCAAATCTGCTCATTTAAGTGTTTTTAAATTTATATTTGTATTTTTGAATGATTACTAATTTGTACTGTACTAGGTCAAGTAGTATCGCCTGGGCTTATATTTAATGTTTTATTCTGTTCGCTTAGCGCGGAAGTAGCCCTTATAATATGGTTCTTGTGTGCTCATGGGTAAGCACATATTGACTCAGGTTACGGTTTGAATTTGTGACCGGTTATAAGTCAGTGAGTAAGTCAGTGAGTAAGGGTAGCCGAAAGTGCTGAATCCTATGATAAATTTTCCAATGGGTTTGTATGCTATCTTGAACTTCGTTATTTCAATGTGCTGGTATGTGATTTGTGTGCTAGGTAGCTGCCTCACGATTACATTAGTCCTAGCCTAGACTGGTGGTTGCGTAAAGCGTGACCAACTTTCTCTACGCATTTCATTTCCTGATTGGTCTTTCGTTCCGACCGAACGGAATTACACTCCTGGAAATTGAAATAAGAACACCGTGAATTCATTGTCCCAGGAAGGGGAAACTTTATTGACACATTTCTGGGGTCAGATACATCACATGATCACACTGACAGAACCACAGGCACATAGACACAGGCAACAGAGCATGCACAATGTCGGCACTAGTACAGTGTATATCCACCTTTCGCAGCAATGCAGGCTGCTATTCTCCCATGGAGACGATCGTAGAGATGCTGGATGTAGTCCTGTGGAACGGCTTGCCATGCCATTTCCACCTGGCGCCTCAGTTGGACCAGCGTTCGTGCTGGACGTGCAGACCGCGTGAGACGACGCTTCATCCAGTCCCAAACATGCTCAATGGGGGACAGATCCGGAGATCGTGCTGGCCAGGGTAGTTGACTTACACCTTCTAGAGCACGTTGGGTGGCACGGGATACATGCGGACGTGCATTGTCCTGTTGGAACAGCAAGTTCCCTTGCCGGTCTAGGAATGGTAGAACGATGGGTTCGATGACGGTTTGGATGTACCGTGCACTATTCAGTGTCCCCTCGACGATCACCAGTGGTGTACGGCCAGTGTAGGAGATCGCTCCCCACACCATGATGCCGGGTGTTGGCCCTGTGTGCCTCGGTCGTATGCAGTCCTGATTGTGGCGCTCACCTGCACGGCGCCAAACACGCATACGACCATCATTGGCACCAAGGCAGAAGCGACTCTCATCGCTGAAGACGACACGTCTCCATTCGTCCCTCCATTCACGCCTGTCGCGACACCACTGGAGGCGGGCTGCACGATGTTGGGGCGTGAGCGGAAGACGGCCTAACGGTGTGCGGGACCGTAGCCCAGCTTCATGGAGACGGTTGCGAATGGTCCTCGCCGATACCCCAGGAGCAACAGTGTCCCTAATTTGCTGGGAAGTGGCGGTGCGGTCCCCTACGGCACTGCGTAGGATCCTACGGTCTTGGCGTGCATCCGTGCGTCGCTGCGGTCCGGTCCCAGGTCGACGGGCACGTGCACCTTCCGCCGACCACTGGCGACAACATCGATGTACTGTGGAGACCTCACGCCCCACGTGTTGAGCAATTCGGCGGTACGTCCACCCGGCCTCCCGCATGCCCACTATACGCCCTCGCTCAAAGTCCGTCAACTGCACATACGGTTCACGTCCACGCTGTCGCGGCATGCTACCAGTGTTAAAGACTGCGATGGAGCTCCGTATGCCACGGCAAACTGGCTGATACTGACGGCGGCGGTGCACAAATGCTGCGCAGCTAGCGCCATTCGACGGCCAACACCGCGGTTCTTGGTGTGTCCGCTGTGCCGTGCGTGTGATCATTGCTTGTACAGCCCTCTCGCAGTGTCCGGAGCAAGTATGGTGGGTCTGACACACCGGTGTCAATGTGTTCTTTTTTCCATTTCCAGGAGTGTATATTGACCGTGACAATAGACATGATACGATATTGCAGTGGCTGTGTTATTCTGATTAGGTTGCAATATACCTTTGGACAAGCAGTTATGAAATACATTAAATATATTCGCTGCTGCGAATAAGCACAACCATCAGTTGTTGAATGGAATAACGACAATGAAAATGCATGAATGCATGTCCAAAGTAAGTCTGAATCGTAATCAGAATAATACAGGAACTGCAATATCGTATTTATCTGCCGATACCGGCTGGACGGAGTGGCCGTGCGGTTCTAGGCGCTACAGTCTGGAACCGAACGACCGCTACGGTCGCAGGTTCGAATCCTGCCTCGGGCATGGATGTGTGTGATATCCTTAGGTTGGTTAAGTTTAATTAGTTCTAAGTTCTAGGCGACTGATTACCTCAGAAGTTAAGTCGCATAGTGCTCAGAGCCATTTGAACTTCTTTTTTTTTTTTTTTTTTTTTTTTTTTTTTTTTTTTTTTTTGCCGATACCGGGCAAGCGACTTTCAAGTACAACGTCTGAACGGGAATATACATAATGGACGTACGAGTTCAGACGGTAGACGCATGGTTGGTGACATATGGAAGTTTGAGTCTGACCGTGAGGCGTGCATGGATAGCAAAATGGTCGTCAGGACGGTGGTTAAGCGTGCTCGCTCGGAGAGTTAGCCGCCCTCTGTGATAAAAAAAAAGAAAGAAAAAAACTGAGTTAATGCACCTCTGTTACCACTACGATCTCCCTCTTTTTGTTTCATAAGCGGACGATGCGTGCAAAGTATGATTGAAGTCAAATCTCCATATAGCTGAGGCCGCCCACTTCATACATCCTAGCGCCTACTGCATCGGCAACCCACTTCACGTCAAACCAACATGGGATGCCTGCATCACAGAGCGTATAGTCACCAGGAAAACCTACGTCGTCTGTGTTATCAACACAAACACAGGCGGCCACAACGCAGCACAACACCAGGTCTCCAACAACGTTCGCCAGAGACCGCTACCCGTTCGAGGATCCTGCAGAACAGCTTCACCAGAGGTCGCAGCTAGCCCAGGAACTACTTTGATACGCCAGGCCCGTGATCGCAAATAGTTTCGGCAGATACATTGCAGGGCGGCGCACTGCAGGCAAAGGTCAGTTCTACGCATCACTTGGAAGTATATAGAGCTGCCACCCATAGCAGCCACGGCCAAACGCCTGGCCGATCTCTTGCAGATGGACTTGCTATAGTCGACAAACTTCTTGATATTGTAGAATTGTTTTATTGTGATCTCTCTTGAGCTTGTTAAAAGGACGGGTTGCAAAACGTACAGTCCTTAACACTTCCTCTACTCCCTCTACTAATTCTTACTTCTAAGTTACCAAACTGGGGAGCAGCCCTCAATAAACTCCTAAAGCAGTGTTTTGCAAAGTACATTGCCTGAGGACCGTTGGTGTGAACTCAACCTCTTACCTGCTTTGCGTACTTCGTAGTTTTGTGAGGTCATACCACTTTACATCGCTGCGGACGGCACTCTTAGATCTTTTCACAGTGGTTACTGTTCCCACTGGTGTCTTAGAAATAGTGAATCTCAAGGTAATGGATCTACCTTGTTGTTTATGCATTGTAAGTTACATTTATTTGCTTTCAGCGTTAGTTGCCCGTCTCTAAACAAAATGGCCGATCCTCTGAAGGTCTTCCTGCACTTTCCTGTGGTCTACATATGGGGAACGCAAAGATAGATTCCTTGCGATTGATATCTTATCAAGCAGGTAATCAGTTAAGTTTAAGACTCGTGGTACATCGGCGCATGTTAACAGATATTTTTAAGTCTTATAAATCAATATGCCATTTATTTAAACGTGAAGAGCAACAACACCAGAGAGTGTAGCCAAGTTTTAATTATGCCAGTCTTGTTAAGTAAAACATGTTACCACAAGATCAACAGCTGACGGTTTTGTTTATGAATGGTGGTTGCCTTGGATGTTGTGAAATTTGCAGTCATGTCGCCCCTCTAACAGAATTATGCGCCTGGCTTCCTGAAGTAATTGCTGTGTAATGAAAGCGCCGAGTATTCCCAACGCTATAGAAGGAAAACACGCGCAAGCATGCGTGTAAATTCACATAAATACCGAAACGTCAGCTATGGAGAGGGATGCTCATCCCCTAGTAGGCTAGTCAATTTTTATCAGACGAAACGTTGTAAAAGAGTATCTAATGTCTAATGTAATTACAGCCACTGATAACAAGGGTCTTTTCTGAGGTATCTAGAACGTCCACTTTGTTTGTCATTGGCAAATACTTACTTTGCTTAATACTGAGGTGCTGTTATTAGGTAGTATATTACGATGAACTATAGCTTACCTGTACTAATTGTACATTAACTGTCATTGCCACCTGAAACGCAACTCTGGAACCTCTTGTGAAACTAAGCGATATTTCTTCCCTGGCTTTTATCGAGACAGGACATTTTCAGCCACAATTGACTGTTTCCCTATGCCTATCATCGAACGCTAGTGGAAGCCCGTATATTAACGAAATATTGATTTGAAACTATACTAATCGGTTATCTCTGCAGTTTGCGATAAAAGACGGTATTCTAGCTCAGTAGTCTGTAGCAAAACTAAGTCAGACGACAAATCAACAAGAACGTGACGATAGCTTGGAGATGTCGTTTGAAAAATAAAGAAAATTATTGTTATCATTGAAAAGAGCAGAACTGTAACTACAACTGCTAAAGCAGCTTATCTAGTTTTCAGTCATATTCATTCTACTGTGATTTTATTCTGATTGTGCTGTAAAATTTTACACTGAGTTCTCCTCCAGGAAAGATGTCTTCTCGAATCTGACTTGAGAAACACGCATTCATTAAAAAGAGTCCTAAAATATAGTGAAGGAAAATCTGATGCAATAACAGTATACCCTACTGCAAATTTTTGCGCTAGTCTCTAAAATTACATTTCTCTCCATTTTCACAAACTGCAGTAACTGATTCAAGATATATCTGTATTACCTGGGAATCTCTTATAGTTCGGTCATTCCTTACTTGACGGATGATACTAGTATTCAACATCGCTTACTAGCGAAAGAAATTCGGAAAGTCGAGATATGTTTTTCAGTGATATCACTAGTAACAGTCCTAAAATTTTACGGAGGCACTCTTTTCCTATAGAATGTTGAATGTTGAAAAACTGAAAAAGGGGACGTATACCTGCCAGGGAAACAAGGTTCCAGAAGCTCACCGAAAATACTTACTTTCATTTTACACATATGAAGATCTTTCCATAATCACAGCTCTCTGCTCCGTTCAAACACTTCATAACATTTACCTTCGCGTCATAGACATCTGATAGTGCTTTTCGTTAAACAGTTGCATTCTGAAGAATAACATCTGTTCTCCTAGCTCAGCAGATCGTATTTACTTGGATATGTGAAATTCCTCGTCAGCCTCATTTTTCAAAAAACAATTTGCGATTTATTATGACTTTTAGGATCTCAAATCTTCTTACTACCGGAACAGAGGAAGTTATGGTAAAATTTCGTTTGCTTTTTCTCTTCAGTATGTGTGAGTGCGATCTGGCGTTTAGGATGAAGGATAATCTCGTTGTTAATACTTCATGAATTATCTTACTACCAAAATTCATTGATTTCGTGAAACAAGCGGAACGTGAGCAATGAGAGCTCGAGAAGTCAAACTCTGTAATTGCGGCTTAAGCTTTTCATGTTACATCATACCACTTGATTCGCTGAGTCTCTGTGAAGAACATAAAAAATATCAAAACTATGTGGTCCCAGAGACGTGTGGCACGAATGGGAATTTGGACTGACGAGAGAGGCATGCTAGCGTAGCCCGTGATGTTCCGTAAGGCCATTGTCCCAGTTTGGTATAGTGCTTAATGCATCTGCATAGTGAACACTAGACGTGGGTTCGAATCTCGGTCTCCGTACATATTTTTATTTGTCGCTTTAGTCTACACATATACATTTAAAAAAATCTACATGCAACGGGGTTCATAGTGGGATCGTCTATCACAACAACCCCTGCAATATTTCGTCATGGTGCTAAACAAAAACTTGGGAGAATCAGTCATTTTGCGTGATTTATGAGAACGAAAATTTGTGGCTATCTATGGTATTTAATCACGACATAGATAAACATATACAGGAAGTAGAAAGTAAATAAATTATAATTTTATCTTATTACAAAATACCCATATAAAAAAATTTAGTATCACCCCAGTTCCCAGAACTTCTGAAGATATCCGTTGACAGTGGATATTGTCTCACAGACACAGTAACTTTCACTGTTCCGTGATGTCCCTTACACCGCTCAAAGACGTAAACAACCATGCATGAGGAGCGCCTATTAGGCGAAGAGAGTACGACAGCCGATCGCTTCCAGTCATTCCACCAGAAAGGAGATACACGGCTCGTGTTGTCTGTAGTTGGACCATGCCTAGACGGTCAATACCGCGGTTCGATCACGTCCGCATTGTTACTTTGTGCCAGGAAGGGCTCTCTACAAGGGAAGTGTCCAGGCGTCCCGGAGTGAACCAAAGCGATTATGTTCGGACATGGAGGAGATACAGAGATACAGGGACGGTCGATGACATGCCTCGCTCAGGCCAGCCAAGGGCTACTACTGCAGTTGATGTCGGCTACCTACGGATTATGGCTCGGAGAAACCCTGACAGCAATGCCACCACGTTGAATAATGTTCATCGTGCAGCCACAGGACGTCGTGTTACGACTCAAACTGTGCGCAATAGGCTGCATGTTGCGCCACTTCACTCCCAATGCCCATGATGAGGTCCATCTTTGCAACCACGACACTATGCAGCGCGGTACAGATAGGCCCAACAACTTGCCGAATGGACCGCTCAGGACTGGCATTACGTTCTCTTCACAGATGAGTGTCGCGCATGCCTTTAATCAGACAGTCGTCGGAGACGTGTTTCTGGGCAACCCGGTAGGGCTGAAAGCCTTGTACACACTGTCCAACGAGTGCAGCAAGGTGGAGGTTGCCTGCTGTTTTGGAGTGGCATTATGTGAGGCCGACGTTCGCCTCTGGTGGTCATGGATGTCACCGTGACGGCTCTGCGATACGTGAAAGCCATCCTCCGACCAACAGTACAACCATATCGACACCATATTTGCGACACATTCGTCTTCTTAGACAACGATTCGCGCCCCCATCGTGCTCATCTTGTGCATGACTTCCTTCAGGATAACGACATCGCTCGACTAGAGTGGCCATCATGTTCTCCCGCAATGAATTCTATCTAATATGGTTGGACTGGAAATGGCTGGTTATGGACGACGTGACCCACCAACCACTCTGAGGGATCTACGCCGAATCGCAATTGAAGAGTGGGACCATCTGGACCAACAGTGCCTTGATGAACTCGTGGGTAATATTCCACGACGAATACAGGCATGCATCAATGCAAGAGGACATGCTACTGGGTATTAGAGGTACAGGCATGTACAGCAATCTAAACCTCTGAAGGTCTAGCTGTATGGTGGTACAACATGCAAAGTGTGGTTTTCATGAGCAATAAAAAGGACGGAAATGATGTTTATGTTGACCTTTATTCCAATTTTCTGTACAGGTTCCAGAACTCTCGGAACCGAGGTGATGCAAAACTTTTTTCTACATGTGTAGTATTAGAACCTTAATTTAAAATTCGGATATGTACACTACCGGGCATTAAAATGGCTTCACCACGAAGACGAGGTGCTACTGACGCGAAATTTAACCGACACGAAGAAGATGTTCTGATATGCAAATGATTAGCTTTTCAGAGCATTCAGACAAGATTGGCGCTGGTGGCGTCACCTACAACGTGCTGACATGAGAAAAGTTTCCAACCGATGTCTCATACACAAACAGCAGTTGACCGGCGTTGCCTGGTGAAACGTTGTTGTGATGCCTCGTGTAAGGAGGAGAAATGCGTACCATCACGTTTCCTACTTTAATAAAGGTCGGATTGTAACCTATCGCGATTGCTGTTTATCGGATCGCGACATTACTGCTCGCGTTGGTCGAGATCCAATGACTGTTAGCAGAATATGGAATCACTGGCTTCAGGAGGGTAATACGGAACGCCGTACTGAGTCCCAACGGCCTCGTATCACTAGCAGGCGAGATGACAGGCATCTTATCCGCATGGCTGTAACGGATCGTGCAGCCACGTCTCGATCCCTGAGTCGACAGATGGGGACGTTTGCACGACAACAACCATCTGCATGAACAGTTCGACGACGTTTGCAGCAGCATGGACTATCAGCTCGGAGACCATACCTGCGGTTACCCTTGACCCTGCATCACTGACAGGAACGCGTGCGAAAGTGTACTCAACGAGGAACCTGGGTGCACGGATGGCAAAACGTCATTTTTTCGGATGAATCCAGGTTCTGTTTACAGCATCATGATGACCGCATCCGTGTTTGGCGACATCGCGGTTAACGCACATTGAAATCGTGTATTCGTCATCGCCATACTGGCGTATCACTCGGCGTGATGATATGGGGTGCCATTGGTTACACGTCTCGGGCACTCTTGTTCCCATTGACGGCACTTTGTACAATGGACTTTACATTTCAGGTGTGTTACGACCCGTGGCTCTACCCTTCATTCGATCCCTGCGAAACCTTACATTTCAGCAGGATAATGCATGACCCCATGTTGCAGGTCCTGTACGGGCCTTCTGGATACAGAAAATGTTCGACTGCTGCCCTGGCCAGCACATTCTCCAGATCTCTCACCAACTGAAAACGTCTGGTCAACGGCGGCCGAGCAACTGGCTCGTGACAATACGCCAGTCACTACTCTTATTGAACTGTGGTATCGTGTTGAAGCTGCGTGGGCAGCTGTACCTGTACACGCCATCAAAGCTCTGTTTGACTCAATGCCCAGGTGTATCAAGGCCGTTATTACGGCCAGAGGTGGTTGTTCTGGGTACTGATTTCTCAGGATCTATGCACCCAAATTGCGTGAAAATGTAATCACTTGTCAGTTCTAGTATAATATATTTGTCCAATGAATACCCGTTTGTCATCTGCATTTCTTCTTGGTGTAGCAATTTTAATGGCCAGTAGTGTACATTTCTTGACAGTGATGACAAGAACTGTCACATTTTATTCATGGACAACTCATACTTTTTGGAGCTTCATTTTCAGTGTTTCGATTTTATTCATTTGAAATGAACAGTGTGTCTCCCTGATGGTGTCCAGAACGTAAACCTCAGTGCCGCAAACCGGGAAGGTGCCACTGAAAAAGATACAGCCAGTTTCCTTCCCAACTTGAGTTCCGTTTCAAAACTTTAACAATACTAATTCGCGTCTCAAGTAAACAATAAATAAACATTTGAAGAATGTTTCAAAACTTTCATGGCGGCTATATGTTCCTGGCATTAAACGTCACTTCCGTACCACTGTGTTGTTGATAAAAGCTAAGCTCGAGATTAACTGCAATGGTGACGAGTTGTTTGCTCTTTTCCCTCCCTCTTTTAGTACTTCCTCCTACAGTACAAAATGTCACACTGCTTTTGCCACTGATGATGTTAAGAAAATCTTTTCTTAGAGAATTAGTGCAAAAACTAAAAACAAGTTAGTGAAGTTTAGTGCTGACAATAGATGCTGTGATATATGACAATTATTGCGAACTGTAACACAATGAAAATCGTTTTGAATACTACATGATTCTTACACTAGAGAAGATAATAATACAGAACATCTACAAATCTAGACTTACCTTTACTGGGGAACACAACAATTTTCTTAATTATTGGCAGCAGCTGTTCTACGTCCCAGAACTAAAAGCACAGGCAATCCGGTATACAAAGAATGTGTAAAAGTTAAAAGATTTGCACGACATTCTCTAGCTCAGTATGCGGATGCCGAGTTTCTGAAGAGGGAAACGTTTTATCCTACACTAAAGTCAGTAAACGGAGGTAGTCATTAATCCTCTCGTTGATTAATCATAGTGGTACTGAAACGGGGGGTCACACGGATAGGGTCAAAATTCTGAAAATGTTTCACTGGTAAGAGTGTACTGTGGTTCTTTCTTTGTGTCAACGTACGTGACTGAGATGGCTTGGATAAGCTTCGTTCTGCAGATTTTTGATTATTACTCCTCAGTTTGAGATCATTACGGGATTTTATTGGTAAACAGGTTAGATAAGTTCCATTTAGGGGAGCTTATTTCGTTACTTGTTCGTTTGTTACGAGGGATAACAGCACAGAACTGTCCATCCACTTCTGTGACCAGGCTCTGCCAGAGAGGCGTAGTGCATCACGGAGAGGTTTGTATTTAAAAATTCTCGCAAAAAATCACGGTGGTAAAATCAGCAAAATTCAGTACCATAGAGTCGTTTCTCCTGCACACTAATCCCAAAAGGACAGGACAGGGTGGAAATGAATGTGGACCCAGGAAGTACACGCGCAGTGTGTGGTGATTTGCGGCGTATAGACTGTTGACTGACGACTGTATGATAATATTTGTGGTAAAGATTCACAATATTTTCAGTACAGAAAAGTTTTACATGCATTTAAAGTGCTTCCGAGCATGTTTCGTAAGTCATAACCTTGAAAATAACATCTTCACAGTAATGTAGTCAAATGTCATAGTTTCTTTTCTTAAAAATCTATAAATAGTTATATATATTGGGTTTGTATCGTTTCTAGTATTTCGTAACTGATTGTTAAGCATGAAACGTCCCCTTTGAATAATTATACATGACTGTGCTTAAACTGACACACAATATTTTTTAGCGCAACGCAATCTGACTTTCAATAATCCCTACAAAATAATGGCCCTGACTAACATTAACCTATACTTTTCACAAATCACTTACCTCACAAAAATCTTCGTTACTCGAACTACTGCAATACAGCGAGCGCCACTACTGCCAGCTTAATAAAAGATTCAAACTACAGAAGGCACTAACTACTGACAGGCATAGTTAGCAAATGAAAGATTTTAATAGAGAACAAACAATGTATTTACCTTAATATTCATAATTGACATCCAGTCTTACAAATTTCAAAACTCCGCCATCTCTCTCCCCACATCCACTACCACTGGTGGCTCACCTCCAACTGCGCAACGCTACGCGCTGTTAACATCCAGCTGCCCAACACTACAATGGCAGACAACAATGCAAACTAGCCACAGACTGCACACAGCACAACCAGTGATTTTCATACAGAGAGCGCTATGTGGCGGCGGCGTTACCAATATAAGAACCTAAACAGCCTACTTAACAACAGAGCAAACCCACAGCAGAGTCATTCGACGTTTTGAAGAATATTGGTAGGTAGGTCATCACAGAGCAGACCCACTGTAGTAGATTACGGTATTGGTCAGCCACCAGAGGTGCAGACCCACTGCAGTCCTTGTAGAAATAATGGTACTGCTGAATCAGCAAAGGTGTAGACCCACTGTAGTCCTTGTAGAGACGGCCAGCAGCCATCTATTGCGACTGTGCAGGTGCACAATCACCATTGAAGTGTCTTGCGGATAATATAGCAAGTTCATAACCACCTCTTGTGCACTCACAAACTTTTTGGAATTGTCCTTAGAACCAGCAATGCTGTTATCCAGTCCCTTGCTGAATTAGTAACACACGTGCAAACACTAACAGTCCCAACTTATCACATATTGTGCATTACTATGACCAACAGAAATGTGTGCAGTGAAATGAATGCTTACAAGTTACTTAATTTGATGAACTGGTGTCAATTACAATATTATAACATGAGAAGACAATTACAAATGCACAAAATACATCATTAAAAACATAGCAATACAGATAACATTTGTGGTAATACATGCTTTACAAAAGAATAGAAATAACATATGCATCACTGTTACAGGAATTATGACATGAGTACATACATAAAAGATCAGAATAACTTTTGAAACATCAACTTCACACATGAGCATTAAAACAAAACAGAATAAATAATGTCTAAGCATATTTACAAGGTAAATAACATATTATTAATGCAAATTATATTTGAGGATAACAGTATTCCTCATCATAGTTCATGTAGCTGAGTATTAGAAAAATTCTACAACAGAAGTCTTATCAGATAAACATATAAAGACAGGAAGAACATAAATACACAAGGGTACACAAACACATAGTGGGATAACACAAAAGGAAAGGACAGGGTTCGTTTTCAGTGTAACATTTGGTACTGTAATCCAACCCAAAACTTCATTCCATAGATCTTTCGTCTTATTTCAACCTTTGCTTCCACAAAAAAAAAAAATACTATCCAACCATGCTTTCTGTATTTTTCTCGTATAACCTCTCAGTGCATTTCTTCAAATTCATCGCAACTCATTCTCTTATAGGCTACCCCCTCTTAAGCTAACTTAAATCTACTGAGCTCAGATGCTAAACTAAGGGACGAGGCAATGCAGCAGCATGAACAATTAACACAAACAGCAATGACAAAAAAATGGAAATTAGCAAAGCAAGCATCAGTAAATCTAAATTAACAGAGCAAATGCAACATTACAACTAATATGAGCCAATGTGCAGCAAACAAGAAAAATAAGTCAGTAGTAAACTGGCTTAGAAGAGTAACACAAAGTCAAATTCAGTAACACTATGCCTGCCAAACAGCAGCAGCAAATTAAATAACTTATATCTAAACATGACATAGCTCAAGCAGAAAAAATATTACAGTAAAAATGGCCATGTTTAATACCTATGTCACATCTTAACACTAGAGTGATGCATCACAATAACTTACTCTACCAAAAAAATTACCAAGTAGTTGAAAAGAAAATTATGTATGCAGTTCCTGTGAAGGGAAATGTCTTTGTGCTCCTTCGTTTTTTTTTTAAGTACATCAAAGTTATTCTTTACTGGGTCTGTAGGCATAAAATATTTATATTAGTACATCTATAAAATTTTATTTTAACCAATGCTGCAGGGCAGCTAGAAATTAGATATTAAACAAAATGTGGAAATAAATACATAAAGCAAGCCATATGGCATTTCTCTCAACTAGAAAGACAGTAGTCATAATCAGGTGTATAGACATAAAAATATTTCTCATCATTTCATTAGGCATTACAGTAAACATCATAAATTAAGAGCTCCACAGTGTTATCATGTTTTCACGTTTGAGGGTGTCATATTTACGATGCTTTCTACAAAGGAATGTCAATAGCGAGGATAATGGCCTCCCTTTTTTTTCTACCTGTGCTTCTGAAAAGGCCCTCGCTAATGGCTTTTTTTTCAGGCGTCTGACACAGATGGGTACCCACGACGCATTACGTGCAGGTGGTCCGTTAACTTTCTTACGGAAATATTTACGACAGCAGTTTCCGCTACAGTGACAGTCTCATATAAAAATATTTCACAGGTCAAGAATTTGCGTTACAAATCTGTAGAAACAAAATGCTATTGATATAACAGTGTCCAAAAAATTTTCCACGGCATTGTGATACATTCACGCATTTACACACGTTTCATATCTCTTAAAGTACGACTCTTGGTTTCCAACATCCTTTTTCACAAGTCAGAGTCCCTAACCACTATTCGTTACCCCTTACCTTATTACACATATATATATTCGTCGACACGTCAATCTTGCGACGACACTTCAATATTTCATCATAATAAATACATAGCATAATCAAATTCCTCGTATAGCATCAGCTTATTGATCATAAACATACCTCAACAGCATAATACACATCGTTGTCGTAATAATAACATCATAACACCTCAGTCATATCTCAAAAACGTCGTAGCTTCCTGCAATAATTTCAAAACCTAAAAAAATTCTCTGCTCATTTAAATAGCGACATCTACCTCAAACGTACTTTAAAATCATTTTCCCTTACCAAATACATCATTCAAAGCTCTCATAGTATCACAATGGTTCCAAAAAAATATGAACAGTTCACAAAGTACAGACAAAATACAGTTTCGTAAGTGTGAAGTTATCCAACGGTGTAATTACGTAAACATCTGTCACTGACGTAGTAAAATAAATGTTTGTCTCTCTCAGTTAAATGATCAGATAGCTGTGTAATTATGTGTTAGAGAAATATGGTACTGATGTGTAAAGTTGTATAAGCAAATACCATATTAGCTAGGGCTCCTTGTGCTTGCCAAACACATGGTACACAAAGTAGGCGTGTACCCCCCTGGGGATTAATGTAATTATACCCTCAGGTGTTACAGATTACAAGAATGGAATTAAATGTATTACGGAAAACCTTTGTATCATTGTACTTCAAATATCTTTAAAAATAAATGATTTAAGTACAAAATTAATCACTCAAATACGTGTCCTGTAGCGCTAAATGTGCGTCTTGCTGTAAGATAATCTCTGTGGAAGTGTCGTAGTTATTGTCCTCTGAAAGCTAAGTTCTGCAGAAGTCAATGTACTTACCTCATGATAAACAAAGGTGAAATGCTTTCGTATAGATATCTTAGTTATTACGCATATTGCCATGATAAAGAAAGTACTGTGCTGTAACGTATTGTTGTGGTACGGAAAAGGCTGTCTCATTGTAGCTATACCACAAAAGTTACTACTAAAACGTGTTTTACTTTCCAGAATAATTCAGAAAAACTGTGCAGATATAAAACAGAAACACCGCAAAAGCAACATTGTAAATTGTCACTCATTAGTAGCGTCGTGATGAAATCGTGTAGCTGTCACATAAACTAACCACTGTGTCATCTGGTATCTCACAGAAAGTACTTTAAATCCAGAATGTATTTTCCAAGTGAACCAAAATGTTGCATTAAAATCTCATTAGCAGTACCAGATATGTTCTAAGTATGTGAGCCTTATAGTCGTTACGTAATCGTGCAACTAACAAGCAAGAATGTACACACACAAGAACACTGTGTCGTCTGTTCACTATAACAATGCATTTGTAATTACTGTTTAAATAACTCTTGGTTCTTGACTGGATATTTAACTTCAAATATTGTTGCATGTTAACAGTTTCTCAAGTCTGACAAAGCATACTAGAAATGTGAAGTGAAAAGTTTTATGGCAAAGACAAAGTTAAAAAGCAGATTATCTTACAATAAATGGTTTTACACGTGAAATATGGTGCAAGCCTTTACTCTTCCTACTATGCAGAGCTCCAGCTTCAACGAAATTATCATGAGGTATATGGTACATCGGTAGAGAATGCTCAAATTTTTCTCAGGGTTAGCTTATGTTATTTTTCTCAAGCCCAGCTGGCGCACGCAGCTGCCTGCTGTGGGAGTCATTGTCCGTTTCTTTGTTGGCGCGCATCGTTACTGGGATTAGGAGGCCTAACTTCTACAAATTCACCTTGCCGAGAGGGCCCAGCTCTGTTAGAATCCCGCCAGTTCTGATGAAATTCACGTCTGTCGTTTTGTCGGTAGTTTACATAGTTTCTTGTTTGTCGGTCATGTGGTGGAGAATTTCTCCCTGAATTACCACTGCACGGTGGACCGTTGCGTCTGAAGTTATTCGGTTTCCCATGATAATAATAGTTCTGGTTGCCAAATTGTCTGTTTCTATGATTGTCTCTGTCATATTCATTACTACGGAAATGCGATCTTTCTCTGTAACTATTACTCTCCCAGTGGTTGTCATACGGGTGATGTCTGTTTTGGTCACGATTTGTGTTGTGAGAATAGCCTTGTCGAGTCCAGTTATTATTTCTGTCGTCACGGAATTGTGACAGATGTGACCTGTAGTGATTGTTTTCCTGTTTTCGCATCCCGTGACTGTCTGTGTCAATTTCTAATTCTTGTAAGAGTCCCTGAAAAGCTTCAATGTCGTCTTTGCAACGTCCTGCCAAAATAATATGTCGTAAATGTCCAGGTAATTTGATTAAGCAAATGCAGATGAGTTCTGAGGGGCTGTATGGGTTTGACAGGTACTGATTCTTGTGCAACATGTCTTCAAAATATATGACAAGACTGGAAAATTCAGATTGTTCGAAATGTTTCATCCTTATGATGCTATGTTTTACTTGGTCTTGTGTAGCTTGAGACCAATATGCTGAGAGGAAGGCATGATAAAATTCTCCTTCACTGTGACAATCGTGAATGACCGATCGCATCCGTACAGCTGGTTCATTCTCTAAATAGCCACACATAAATTCTAATCTGTGCTCTAATGACCAGTTGGGAGGAAAACAATGAGAGAATTGATGGAGCCACGCTTGTGGATGAATGTCGTTGGCAGAATTCTTAAACGGTTTGAATTTACGTGTAGTAATGAACAGCTTATAGTCAAAATCATCATGTCGACGAGTCGCATGTCAGTCATTGTTACGTCGTTTCGGCGGTTCCATCTCAAAATTCGGTGCACCTTGCCAATTTCTTTCATAATTTCCGAAATGCCCTGTGTTATTATTTTGTGGTTGTTCCGTATTTCTATGTCCCTCTTCCAGTACTGGAGCACGAGTGTCCTCTGAAATATGTAATTCTTGTATTACCTGCGTCAACTGATCTTGTACTTCCCGGATTTCTCTTTTGTACTGTGTATTGATTTGATTTTGATTTTGTTTGAATTTTCTAATTTGTTCATACTCTTCTGTGTCAGTGAAGGCTACGGGTCTTGTGTCATTCAGATCATTCACCTTTGTAGATAAGTTAGTGGCCTGATCCGAAAGTTCGGCTACTTTCTCCGATAGTGAACACATTTCCTCAGTGTGTTTTTCTGAACCAAGTTTCAGAGTATCCATTTGTGTTGAAATCGAATCTACTGTGTCCTTTAAGTTTTCCTGAGTTTTTGCAAGTTGCGTAACCGAATCGGCAGATGCAACTGAGTCAATTTTAGCTTGCAAGGTGTCGTGATTTTCATGAAAAATAGTTTGGAGTTCTTTTATGGCTGCTTCATGATTCTGTAATGCATTTTCATGCCGCGAAAAAATAGGTTGAAAATGCTCACAAATTTGTGTTTTTACGTCATTACAGACTTTTTGACATTTCGATTCAATGTTATGTAACTCAGTAGTTAAATCTTCACGTGTTTGTTCAAGTGTTGTGTCTAACTTTTGAAGCCTTTGCTGTTTTTGTCTCTGATTTTGTTCCATTGTGTCTAACTTTTGAAGATTTTGTTCCATTGTGTCTAACTTTTGAAGCTTTTGTTACATTGTGTCTAACTTTTGAAGTTTTTGCTGTGTTTGTCCAATTTGTTGTATTAATTGTAATAACAATGCATTAGTGTCTGGAATCTGTTCCTCTATGCTTTTCGGCAGTGCATTTGCACCGGCAACATTCACATTTTGACAAGCAGAAAATGTGTCTTGACTTATTTGAGAAAACGGTGAGGACGCAAGACCTGAATCTACAGTATTTGCAAGATTGTGTCCTGTCATTTCGGATTATTGAGGCGAGCTGTTGCCGACCGATCGATCGATAATGCTTCCCTGTTCACTAATTGTTTCACTGCCTACGCCATTGTTTGCCGCCCGCTCCATTTCCTTATGCACAATTACCAAATTACTATATTCAACATTAGTTAATTCATTACACGGTGGCGCTAACACACTACTTTCGTCTTCACTGTCATTTCTCAGTTTACTTTGGAGCCTAGTATTACGTTTTTCACACGCCATTATTGTCACAATATTTCACACGACAACACAGAAAAACACAATTTGAAGAGGAAAAATAGGGGAACACATTAACATAGCACTGAAAATAATATCTAGTTAATTGCAAGCGCAGCTGCGAAATACTTGGTGCAAATCTACATGCATGCCACAACTGTTTTACTGTACAAGAATGAAAAACTACAACTACAAAATAAATTCTCTCTACAATTACGTGCTAGCAATAAACAAAAGCTGCACTAATTGCACAAACTACAAGAAGAAATCAGAAGATTCAAGTGAGGTATCCTCGGCTAAGGGTCGACATATGAAACGTCCCCTTTGAACAATTATATATGACTGTGCTTAAACTGACACACAATATTTTTTTAGCGCAACGCAATCTGACTTTCAATAATCCCTACAAAACAATGGCGCTGACTAACATTAACCTATACTTTTCACAAATCACTTATCTCACAAAAATCTTCGTTACTCGAACTACTGCAATACAGCGAGCGCCACTACTGCCAGCTAAATAAAAGATTCAAACTACAGAAGGCACTAACTACTGATAGGCATAGTTAGCAAATGAAAGATTTTAATAGAGAACAAACAATGTATTTACCTTAATATTCATAATTGACATCCAGTCTTACAAATTTCAAAACTCCGCCATCTCTCTCCCCACATCCACCACTGCTGGCGGCTCACCTCCAACTGCGCAACGCTACACGCTGTTAACATCCAGCTGCCCAACACTACAATGGCAGACAACAATGCAAACTAGCCACAGACTGCACACAGCACAGCCAGTGATTTTCATACAGAGAGCGCTATGTGGCGGCGGCGTTACCAATATAAGAACCTAAACAGCCTACTTACAAGCAAATTAGATGTCTGTCCCATGATTGTAGAATTACATTTCCCTAGCGCATATATAAACGTATTTTCACCCGAAGCAATTCATGTTGCATCATTGCGTGTATATGAAAATTACGATACGATATTTTTGAGCTATTCCCTAGTTCCTACAATAGTGAACCATGCAGTTACCTGGTATAATTGCGCATCTTACTGGCTAACTGGTTTCTCCAGGATTCTATGTACTCGTAGAACAGTATTTTTTTATTTTATAAATATTGTTCTTTAGTATAAACAGTCAGTAACTTCTCCACGAGACCGCAACAGGTCAGGAGTCCTAATACTTGGAAGGAAGATGATGACAGTGATAACCAAACGTTTACCTTGAAATAGATACTTCAGATAATATTTCGAAAAATAGATGAAGCAGTGCTATCCGTACAATGACTTTGGACAAGCACAACTTCAACACAACATAAATGTTCAACAGTTCCGTATCGCTATCTACACAGAGAGCACAGAGCAACCAGTAAGATATTGGCTGTAATATGCACTCCGTCTGATGAAGTGTCGCGCAACTGGAATGAAAGCATATTCCAAAATACGATGCATACCCAGTAGAAGGAAGGGACTGCAGACAAAAGCACATCAGAGACGTTCACTCACGCATACTTAAAATCGAGTGTTGTGTACTCAGAGAGGTAAGCTCCTGGGTATACCTGAAGATTCATTATGAGCGTTCAAAAACGTTAAACTATCTCATTCGATTTATTTTGGAAGATACGAGCAGACTGTGAGAACCGCCAAGTGACTTACTTATTGCAAACCCTTTGCAAACATTTTTATATTATAAATCATATTTAACTGAAACTCTCAGTTGCCGACAGGTGTATTTGATATACCTCGATGGGGACAGCTCAAAATGTGTGCCTCGGCCGCGACTCGAACAAGGGATCTCCTGCTTACATGGCAGATGTTCTATCCATCTGAACCAACGAGGACACAGTCTGCACTATTCTCGTGAGACCCACATTCCCAGCTGTCCACAATCTATACGTAATGTACCTAATACATATTTGCCCGGTCATCAATGGTATCTGTTCTATCGAGAACAGTTACTATCATCATATATATAGTTAAAGGCACCCAGCCATTACCTTCGTCTGTGCGAATGAGCACAGGTTCCCTGAACTCGTCACTTTAATGTGCGCAAGTAATGAGTGGATGGGCAAATATCTATTAGGTACATTACGTATGTAGATTGTGGACAACTGGGAATGTGGATCTTACGGGAAGCATGAAGGGGATAAGTCGCTGCAGTCGCGCTATTCACCTGTCCTCGGTGGGTCACATGGATAAAGCCGGTACGGTAGTTCAGCGTGTTCGGTCAGAGGACTGGTCGCCCTCTGTAATAGAAAAAGAAACTGAATAAAGGAATCAACCATCAACTTGAACGGATGTCTTGTGCCGTCCGCCCAGACCAAACTCAACGATCAATACCGAAAAAACGGATAGAACGTCTGTAGTGTAAGCAGAAGATCCCGGGTTCGAGTCCCGGTCGAGGCACACATTTTCAGCTGTCCCCATTGAGGTATATCAACAACACCAGTCGTCAGCTGAGGGTTTTAATTATTTATCATTTATTCTAGAGAAGCTGCACGGTCATCTATGATATCTGTTCTTTCGAGAACAGTTGAAGGTGGCAGGGGTAAAATACAGGGAGCGAAAGGCTATTTACAATTTGTACAGAAAGCAGATGGCAGTTATAAGAGTCGAGGGACATGAAAGGGAAGCGGTGGTTGGGAAGAGAGTGAGACAGGGTTGTAGCCTCTCCCCGATGCTATTCAATCTGTATATCGAGCAAGCAGTAAAGGAAACAAAAGAAAAGTTCCGAGTAGGTATTAAAATCCATGGAGAAGAAATAAAAACTTTGAGCTTCGCCGATGACATCGTAATTCTGTCAGAGACAGCAAAGGACTTGGAAGAGCAGTTGAACGGAATGGACAGTGTCTTGAAGGGAGGGTATAAGATGAACATCAACAAAAACAAAACGAGGATAATGGAATGTAGTCGAATTAAGTCAGGTGACGCTGAGGGAATCAGATTAGGAAATGAGACACTTAAAGTAGTAAAGGAGTTTTGCTATTTGGGGAGCAAAATAACTGATGATGGTAGAAGTAGAGAGGTCATAAAATGTAGACTGGCAATGGTAAGGAAATCGTTTCTGAAGAAGAAAAATTTGTTAACATCGAGTATAGATTTAAATGTCAGGAAGTCGTTTCTGAAAGTATTTGTATGGAGTGTAGCCGTGTATGGAAGTGAAACATGGACGATAAATAGTTTAGACAAGAAGAGAATAGAAGCTTTCGAAATGTGGTGCTACAGAAGAATGCTGAAGATTTGATGGGTAGATCACGTAACTAATGAGGAGGTATTGAATAGAATTGGGGAGAAGAGGAGTTTATGGCACAACTTGACTAGAAGAAGGGATCGGTTGGTAGGACACGTTCTGAGGCATCCAGGGATCACCAATTTAGTACTGGAGGGTAGCGTGGAGGGTAAAACTCGTAGAGGGAGACCAAGAGATGAATACACTAAGCAGATTGAGAAGGATGTAGGCTGCAGTGGGTACTGGGAGATGAAGAAGCTTGCACAGGATAGAGTAGCATGGAGAGCTGCATCAAACCAGTCTCAGGACAGAAGACCACAACAACAACACTACTATCTTCATTTTTATATTAGTTTCTCAGTACCAAATCTGAATCACGTAAAACGTCTGTGTTATACGTTATGGGTCATTAAACTAGTCTATTGTAAATTATAGCATCACTTCACTGAATTCATTCGATTTCGTTCCTTATACTTAATTGTCAAGTATCTCGAGTACTAAGAAACTGCTCTGATTAACAAATATAATTACACAGTACTGTAAGGAATATAATTTTGCAGGCCGTTGTCCCGAATGCACTAATACCTAATATACTGTGTACACCTGCTTCTGTCCGGAATACTGCAGTATCTCGGCATCATTGAGCAAGTCGTTAGAAGCTCCCCGCAGTAACACTGAGCCATGCTGCCTCTACAGTCGTTCGTAGTTGTAAAAATATTATCGGTGCAGGATTTGGGGCACGAACTGACCTCCCGATTATGCCCCATAAATGTTCGATGGGATCTGGGTGGGTAAATCGATCGCTCGAATTGTCCAGAATGATCTTCAAACCAACAATTGTCCCTCAGTGACGCATTGTCATACACGGCTGCAAATGGTTTCCAAGCAGCAGAAGATGGTTAACCATTTCCAGTCAATGATCGGTTCAGTTGGACCACAGCACCCACTCCTTTCCGTGCACACACGAAACACACCACTGTGGAGCCATCACCAGCATTCACAGTGCCTTGTTGACAGCTTGGGGCTATGGCTTCGTGGGGTCTGCACCACACATGAATCCTACCACCAGCTCTTACTATCTTAAATCGAGACTCATCTGACAACAGCACGGTTTTCCATTCGTCTAGCGTCCAACTGATGTACTCACGAGCCCAGGAGGGGCACTGCAGGCAATATCGTGCTGTTAGCAAAGGCACTGGCGTCGCTGTCTGCTGCCATAGGCCATTAACGCCATTTTCACCACACTTTAAAATGCATACGTTCGTTGTACGTCCCACATTGATTTCTGCAGTTATTGCAATGTTGCCTGTCTGTTAGCAGTGACAGCCCTACGCAAACGCCGCTGCTCTTCGTCGTTAAGTGAAAACTGCCGACCACTGCCTTGGCCGTGGTGAGAGATGATGCCTGATAGTTGGTATTCTCGATACACGCTTGATACTGTGGATCTCGAAATATTGAGTTCCCTAACGATTTCAGAAATTAAATGTCCCATGCGTCCAGCTCCAGCTACCATTCTGCGTTTAAAGTCTGTTAATTCCCTTCATGCGGCCATAAACACTTGGAAACCCTCTTCACATGAATCACCTGAGTTCAGATGACAGCTCCGCCAATGCATTAACCTTTGATACCTTGCGTACGCAGTACCACCCGTATCTGTATGTCTGCATATCGTTATAAAATTACGTTTGTTATCTCAATGTATATTGTACGCTTTCACTTCACTGTGGCGTTATGAAGTTTTCAATAGTTAATAATCCTTACGCCGGAAGTATGTTTATAAGGCAATCGAACATTATGATTTGTCATCTTGAAGCAGAAATTGCCTCTTGTGTTTCTTTACAAATAAATTCGTTTTGGAGTAGATGCGCTTTGCGCAACTTGTAAACAGTGACGCATTGAAAGTTTAAAAGTTTACGTATGACAGTGAAGAGATGGGGAAACCGGAAAAATTGCCAACTGTGAAAGAAAAATAATTATAACTCAAAATTCAGAAAACCACAAAAACCTCAGAATATAGTAACACGAAAGAAAATATAAAAACCACTGATGATGGCGAAACACGTTTTGTTGAAAAGAAGAAGAGACTGTGTTTGCTCAAGACGGACCCTACCGAAAAACAAATTTATTGCCTTTTTTTCTGTTTATGTGTTTTAGGCAAAAGACAACGGCTCGCTATTCGCTGCTAGAAAGTTGATCTCTCGCCTGAGGCCTTCCACGTTTCTTTAAAATATTCCGTTGATAGAGCTCATGAATAAGCGTCAATATCTTTAGCCATGTATTTAAGATGGCTGTTCATTTTATTGGAGCTGTATGAAGCCTGAATTACAAAGGAGATATTTTATCCTGTCGTAGAAGTTATTTTCTTTGAAAATTGTAGTAATATACAAACGCAGGTGCACACTGCATTTGAAAACAGAAAATTGTCTTTTTACTCTCTCTCTCTCTCTCTCTCTCTCTCTCTCTCTCTCTATCACTGTATACAGTTCAACGTATGATGTAAGTATGATGTCGTCAGACCTTTTACTGACAAAGGCGTGAAATGCAAGCACATTTGTCGTAGCTATATCGTGAGTGTCCGAACCCAGTGCCGAGAAAATTGCACTGTCTTTCTTTAAGATACAGTTCATCGTTTTTCATAGTAAAAGCGAACAGACGGATCAGAAAATAGCCAAATCAATGTCAGACATCATCAACCTGAAAGCAGCCCCCCTTCGAGCTTGAGTACAGAGAAACCGCACTACAACTTGTAGCACTGCTTAACACCCGTAACACTGCACGGAGATTAGCTTGGCTGCTGTAAAAACACCATCGGACGCTGTAAGCTTAGATGAGTGTCGTACAGACTTTGATGTCGCGGTGCAGTCGGCTTACGGTAACGCCAGTGTACGAGCAAGTGCTAAATCACATGACTATAGACGCATTTCATCTATAGTCAAGTCGGCGTAAGTTCAAACAGACACTGTCCCAACATTTTATTGCATAATTCTGCCACAACAGGTAAGGATGCTCCTCTACATGATGGTACGTGTGTGCTTCCCCAGGTCGCACGGCAATAGACCTGAGGAGCACGTCTGGGAATTATGACTTCGATGAGCGACTGTGGTTAATGCTTTCGATGCTTCGTGACACCCATTCGTCGCCATCATCAGGGTGACGCTGGTGGATTTATGTGCCTAAATTACGCATTTCAGTCATTTGATATACGCTGTGGAGAAAGACCTCACCATACATATACAACGATTTATGAATTTCAGCCGAACGCCTCCATGCCGTTCCTGCGTATTTTCTAATGTTGTCTGCATCTTCCATCAGGTTGTCGTTTCAATCTTTCCTTACGGCTTACGAATTCATCAACAAATTTCCGTAAACGGTCTGTCACCCATTAGCCTGAGTGCATACACCACTCACACGAATTTCGTTCCACTAAAAGCTGTTCCCCGTTTTACATGTAAACGTTCCTCCCTCACGTTGTCTCTCCGTCTCTCCGTCTCTCGCAATCCATGTCTCACTCACAAGTGGTATTACAGACTGACTAAAAAAAGTCGAACGTAGGTTTGAAAAAATCAGTTAACCTTACCCGATGCCCTCCTCGTCATTTTTGCTTTTAGTTTATTTTGCTGTCCACCTAGTCATTGTAATCAAAAGCTGTAATACAGACACTCATTATCGGGTTATAGGACCCCATTGGTGATACGTAATATTTTCGTTGTGGTCTACTGATAATATATTATTCTACTGTTGTTGTTGCCAACGGCCTTGCCGCAGTGGTAACACCGGTTCCCGTCAGGTCAACGAAGTTAAGCGCTGTCGGGCTGCACTAGCACTTGGATGCTTTTGCAAGCGGGGTGCCCTCAGCCCTTGTGAGACAAACTGAGAAGCTATTTGATTGAGAAGTAGCGGCTCCGGTCTCGGAAACTGACATACGGCCAGGAGAGCGGTGTGTTGACCACATGCCCCTCCATATCCGCATCCAGTGACTACTAAGAGCTTAGGATGACAAGGTGGTCGGTCAGTACCGTTGCCCTTTCATGTCCTATTCGGGAGGAATTTACTATTGTTGTTAATGATATTCAGGTCTGACTACGAAGTTTTTCGGGACGGAGTCGTTGCATAAAAAGTTCTCTATTTACTTGTCGCTTCAAACTCGGATAATATTCCAAGCTATAGATGATTGCCCCCACCATCGTCGCACGGGCTAAGACTGATTGTCAGTCAGGTTGGGATTGATCTGAATTTGAAGCGGGAAGTAAACCAAGAACTTTTTATGTATGATAGGTAATACCGAGGAACACGAAACATGAATCTAGAATAACACCCGGTCTACGTGTACTTCATATTAGCAATTTATCTGTTCATTTTTTGAATTGCATTGTAGTTTCGGATAGATAATCCTCAATCTCAATTATTTTTCACGAAATTTTGCTTCATTTCTAAGTTGACTCTAGTAAATGACTAAACTAATGTCAACGAATAATACTGATGTATGAGGTAGCCATTCTTCAAGTCATTTATTTTATAATTCTCCTCAGACGTGCCAAATTAGTGAGAAATTGTTTTTCACTCTAATTTTGGGGGGGGGGGGGATGCGAATATTACTGAGTGAGGAAATTATTAAATTATAAGTAATATTAGATAGCCATTGTAAGTGTTTGTAAACTTGGCAGTAAATAGCAATGTTCTTGAAATATAACGATTATGATTATTGTAGTTAGAAATCAAGCAATTTGTCACTAGAATCCGTTATCATAAAACTGATTATAACTGAAACCAAAACAAATAATGGAAAAGTGGTTACCAGTTATGTTCCAAAAAAAATATTCTTTTTATTGGTGAATAGTGATAACCAATTGCGGACACGTTAATCGTCTCCTGCAATACTGGTCCTGGGAAAATGTCACTAGCTTTACGTGCAAACGGAGAGATCTGTTAGTGCGTGATGTAGTATTTAATTTACAAGCAATTAAACAGTGTATAGTATTTAATATTTCATGCGAATATGTAATGGTTGGGTTCGGGGCAGCCATACACAATGCCATGGATCTCAATGTCCGCACACGACTGTGTCCAAGAGGACGAAGATGATTTACCTCGGCCGTTTAGGATGGTGGTACAGCAAGGCAAGTATCCGTACAGATAGTGCGACGATGTCTGGAGAGCCACGGACGGTCAACACAGCGATGGGGCGGCTTCCCGAGACGGGGCGGCACAGCACAGTGATAACAATGGACACAGCGATGGCAGCGCGCCGTCTCTTCTGACGAGTTCCACTCCTGCGTCCAGCCTCAACACGAACGTGGCCCTGTGTGGACGCTACAAGGAAAGCTAACGTCGCCGCCCTGCATTCCTCATCGCCACATGCGCCTTTTCTAGCTTGGTGGCCTATGAGCTGCCATTAGATACACATCAAAATCGCTTCTGGATTTCGCAACCAGTATTTTGGACAGTACCCATTATACCTTTGAAGTGTTACGCCCGTGTACTGCCCCCTGTCTTCGAGGCCTCTGTGACGTTTTTAACAAGCTAAGTGAAAACCGTATGTTGTAGGTACAAGGGAAGGCAGGTATCTGGGAAGAAACCATAGGTAATAGAAGAAATACTTCAGTTGATCGAAGAAAGAAGGAAGTACAAAAATGTTCGGAGAAATTCAGAAATACAGAAATACAAGTCACTCAGGAATGAAATAGCCGTCGGAGAGGCCGAGCGGTTCTAGGCGCTACAGTCTGGAACAGCGCGACCGCTACGGTCGCAGGTTCGAATCCTGCCTCGGGCATGGATGTGTGTGATGTCCTTAGGTTAGTTAGGTTTAAGTTGTTCTAAGTTCTAGGGGACTGATGACCTCAGAAGTTAAGTCCCATAGTGCTCAGAGCCATTTGAACCATTTTGAGGAATTAAATAAGTAGGAAGTGCAGGGAAGCTAAGGCGAAATGGCTAGACGAAAAATGTGAATAAATCGAAGTGCGAGAATTACCGCACAATCTCTTAACTGCTCGTGCATCCAAGTTGCTGACAATAATAGTATACAGAAGAATGGAAAAGAAATTTGACGACGTTTTAGATGTGATCAGTGTGACTTTATGAGAGATAAAGGCCCCAAAGAGGCAATATTGACGTTGCGGTTGATAATGGAAACAAGACTGAAACGGTTGTTGGAAGGACTGACTCTGCACAACGAAAAGTCAAAGCAATGTTCGGTGAAATTAAAGTAATGGTGGTAACAGGAAGAGTGCAAAGAGACTTCAACTGTTAAACGCAGAGGAGAGAGCGGATATAGTACGCTGAATGCCTTTCTGAGGCAAGACTTGCATGGTGACGTTATAGAAGAAAAAGCAGGGGTTCAAAGGCAAGAAATAGGGGATCCGGTAAAAGAGCTCTGGAGGACTTTAAATCAGATACACCGGAATGGATAGATGACATACCACCAGAATTTCTAAAATCATAGGAGGCAATGGTAAGAAAACGATTATTCATGTTGGTGTGTAGAATTTATGAGCCCTGCGATGTACCATCAGACTATCGGAAAAACATCATTCACGCAATTCCCAAGACTGCAACGCCCAACAAGTGCGAGAATTAACGCACAATTTCTTAACAGTTCGTGCATCCAAGTTGCTGACAAAAATAGTATACAGAAGTATGGAAAAGAAATTTGACGACGTGTTAGATATGATCAGTGTGACTTTATGAAAGATAAAGGCCCCAAAGAGGCAATACTGACGTTGCGGTTGATAATGGAAACAACACTGAAGGATTTGTGGAGCTGAAAAAAGCGTTCAACGATGTCTAACGATGCGAGGTGTTCGAAATTCTGAGAAAAGTACGGGTAGGGTATAGGGAAAAACTTGTAGTGTTCTATATGTACAAGAACCAAGAGGGAACAATGAGAGCGGAAGACGAAGTACGAAGTGCTCGGAATAAAAACACTGAAAGACACGGATGCAGTCTTTCGCCCTACTGTTCTATCTATACATCGAACACGCATTGGCGGAAATAAAAGAAAGTTTCAAGAGTTGAATTTAAACTATGAGTGAAAGGATATCAATGATAAGCGAAAGTGAAGAATTACAGGTCCTGTGGAATCGAATGAACAATCTAATAGTACAGAATATGGTTTCAGAACAAATCGTCAGAAATGAGAACATCGAGAAACTTAACGTCAAATTGGTAATAACGAATGAGATGAAGTTAAGGAGTTCTGCTACCTACGCAGCAAAATAACCCGTAACGGACGCAGCAAGTATAACACAAAAAGTAGACTAGTACTGACAAAAAGGGCGTTCCTGGCCTAGGAAAGTCTACTAGCATCAGACATAATTCGAGGAATTAATTTCAGGGCATTGCCGTTTGGAGAAATGTTCAAATGTGTGTGAATTCCTAAGGAACCAATCTGCTGGTGTCATCGGTCCATAGACTTACGCACTACTTAAACTGACGTAAGCTAACTTATGCTAAGAACAACACACACACACACACACCCATGCCCGAGGGAGGACTCGAACCTCCCGCGGGAGAGACGTTGTAGCACAGCATTGTGTGGAAGTGAGACAAGGGCTGTGGGAAAACCGAAACAGGAGAGGATCAAAGGATTTGAGATGTAGTGCTACAAAAGAGTGTTCAAAATTGGATGGACCGATATGTTCAGGATTAAGGATGTTCTCCGTAGAATCAGCAACGAAAGAATATATGGGAAACACTGACAAAAAGAAGGGACAGAATGACAGGATATCTGTTACAATATCAGGACACCGGCCAGAAGACAGATGAGTCAAAAAAGATGGTTCTAGCGTTGGTGGGGGATAAAGCCCTACATCTTTCAATTTTCTGATATTGAGGGCAATGAGTGCGGAACATATTCCCGCGATTTTAAATGAAAGTATAGGTTTTGTTGTTACCTATAACCCGTCCAAATTCCAGATAAGTCTGATTACTAATTACAGAGTAATATTCAGTTTAACTAAAAAAACACGGGTTTTCTATTGTATTATTTTTTTATTTATGTTAGGGATGGAAGCCCCAAGAAATCAAAATCGCACATGAATCTTCTTTATTGGTTACTAGTTTCGGATAACAATCTCGACATTTCAGCCCTAAAACATAAAACAGATTTTTTCTCATGTTAGCAATACACAACAGCTTATAGAACTAAATATAATACTGTTGCCGGGTTTAAGAGTATACACATTAATTAATAACAGAATACATACGGCAGAGCGTTTCTGATTAGTATTGGTGCCATTACTGCTTCACACATAGTTAAAACGTTTCTTAAAAATGATGACACCCATAAACGACGTAATTAAAAACAACTTTTCATCGTCCATGGCCAATGCAATTGAACGATGGTCATTATACCTAGAATGATAGGGCTGTTGTTACCTGGTACCGTTTCTAAGATACAAAACTTGCCTGTCATTGTTTCGTCCCATAGTATGACTGATAAGTTTGTTTGAAGTGAAACCCCTTAAAATGGTTTTTTATTTAGCTATATAGCGTAATTTTTTTTTAAAATGTCGTTCTTTCATCCTGTGCATTATCATACATTATACATTCTTTTCAGTTTAAAAATTGTATAACCAATTGTATCATTACCGTCTCAACGACAGAAATTTTCTGTCATTACTACAACTTCAGTTGTGGCCTGAAGTGTTGCGCGTTGGTGAGTTTCTCCATAATTTCAAACATTATGTAGACATGCATAAAATAAAATTATTTTCTGACAGTGATTAAGGCCTGTTAACCATGGTGAAGTATCAATATAAGTACAACATAAAATTACATCGTTTGGTTTATATAACGTCCACCTATTCCTTTCATACTAGTTATTAGCTGAACTATAAGACGAGATGTATTGATGTCAACTACTTAATTTCAATTACATTTACATCTTCTTCCTTAAATTGTTATTAAAACATGTAGATTTTATGTATGTTATACAGCCAGCTGCTGACCCCACCTAGCGGTCTTCGCCTCAGGCAACGTGTCAGAACCTAGCGACCTCAGTCAATATCACCTATAAATAAAGCCTACACACATATGTATGAGAGATCTGTGACGTCACCGTTCTGCGGTTGAGCACAAAAATCCGCGATAAATGCGTCATTTTGAAAGCACGGACTCGTAATCACTACGTTCGTAACATTTGTGGTGGAAAATTGTGGATCACGGTTGAAACACACGTTTCGGAGTGTTTCATACTGTCTTTTCAAAATGCCAGTAAATGTTGTGTGCTCAATTCTAAGGGAAACTGTGATAACGGTCCTAAAGTTAGCGTGTTTACATTCCCGTCTGATATAGCCTTAAGAGGGAAATGGATATCAACAGTTGACAGAAATGACTGGGTCGCCAGTAAACAGTCTGTTGTAAGTATCTTTACATTTATCGTGATTAATATATGGTTGCCCTTATTAATAACGTAATGCTACAGAAATGAAAATACTAACGAATTGGTCAGCTATGGCGAAGCATTATATAACGCCACTTTGTGCAGTCTTGAGTCAGTTTTCCTTAATCAGTTTGCATGGTATCTCTAGATTAACTTTAAGACCCTTCGTTTTAGATACAGGAATTGCATTTCAATGCAGGTGGCATTTTAATGAGTACCAGCGCAAACTCATTACGGCACTTTCGGACCGTCCACGTTTAAGGAAATGTGGGTGAAAATTTATTGGTACTTAATAGAAAATACTTGTAATTTGTTTTTAAAAAATCTAAATTGAGGTGCACATACCTTAATTTTGTGCCGATGTTGATAGTGGCGTAGCATAGACAAGTACATTATTAAAATTGCTGTATTAGTGTCATGTTTATCTCTTTATTTCGAGATGCTGTCCCATTAAATTTTCGAGGTAGTCCTATTATTTGTCTTTGAAGCAGAAATCTACTCGAAAACAGGACACTCGAGATAGCTATTCAGCAGAGTGTCGAACCGCAAAAAAAAATAATTGAGACGATTTCATTGAGTAGTTTAAAAGGAGCAAAGCTAGATGGTGGATTGTGAAAAAGATAGTGATAGGGTCGTGATAAACAAACTAAAAACTTGGAGTCTTTTGTTGTTGAAGGATTGTCCTTATCCAAGGGTTTTGTTAATTAATATTAAGTGCCTTTGTTGATGATGCTGAATTAAAGCATGCTGGAAAGATGAAATCACCCATGAAGATAAGTGACATTCATACAGTTAGTAATGTTCTGAAAGAAATGTACGAGATGTTTGATGTAATTGAGACTCCTGTTGAGGCGAATTTGAACTGCATTGAAAACATTTAGGATAAGATGTTAGAAAAGTTACCTGGAAGTAGAGATGAAATTAATATTTTTCTGGGTGCAACCTTCATTTCTAATATGTAAAAATTCAGTACGTTTTAAGTATGGAAGAGATTTAATGATTCTGTTGCCATTAATGTATTCGATCAGTCCACATGCATACAGTTTTTAGACAAGTACTTGCAGATTCTCCATGCCGAGACCCAATGCTACATCAAGACATCGTAGCAAGCTTTCAACAAGCCCATCATTGAACAGCAGAGTGAGCAATTTCTTAATTACATAACAAAGAAAGTTAAAGACTTATTTATAAATGACAAAACTGTCCTCCTATTGATAGATGAGATGTATTTGAAATCTTAGCTTGATTATAAAGGTGGAAATCTTGTAGGTGGTGCTTTTAACATTGGTAAATTTTTGTGCACTACCAGTTTGAGTGTTTTCATATCCAGAGCATGGATTCAGTATACAGAGATGTGGTGCATATTCTCCCAGTTTACATAATTCAAGCTGATGTTCTTTTTTTCGATCATTCAAAATGTAATTATTAAACTAGAAGCAGTTAGATCTCAGGCCGTGGGAATAGTAGCTAACAAGAAATAATGCAATCAATAAAAAGCTATTTCATGTTTTTCTGACACACCTAGTGCTAAGATAAGACAATCATTCTGTGCAGTCTTCTGTAGACCCCTCCCCTGCCCCACATTACTGTTTTGTGGTTACTGTTCATATTTTAAAATGCATGGCAGTATTTTAACGCTTAGATCCTTATATCCAAATTCAATTGAACTGCAAAGTATGGAATTAGCAATGCGTGTTTTTAACAAGATGACCTTTATTGCTTTGCCTCAGTTAGCCTCAAGGAAAGGAACTGAAAATTGGGAGAGTACTGGCGTTTACAAAAATAATAAGACCTTGGTGGAATAATGTTAATGTTAAAAATTGCTTTAAGATCAAAGGCTAAGAAATGTTTTCCAAGAGCCTGTAACCGTCAACTCAAAAGGTATTCATAATTTTTTGAGATATTTTCTGTCATGGTTGTGTGCTTGGGAATATCTCACTGATGTAAGGAAACTGATCAAACAAACACACTTTACTCCAAAATTACTGCAACCTAGAATGGTTTTAGTAATTACTGGCTGTGTGAGAAACATAGAACATATTTGTTTCTTGGAAAATACAGATAGACGGATTAAAGAACAGGTTTAGGGAGTACCAACAACTAAGTGGGGGAAATTACCACATCTCTTCAAGACAAGTATTTGAATCAAATACTTGTTTTCTCTTTCCTAAGGTCCAAAGCGTTTGTTATTGTTATTATTGTTATTGTTAGACGACCTTTTGATGTTGATGCTGTTGGTTGTGGAATCCCAGACTTGAAAGATGCAGATGCCCCAGATCTTACAAATTTAATAATAGATGATAATGATGCTGATGAGATAAAGGGAAACACTTGACCACTTAAACGTTATATGTCAAGTTCCTGCTTACACCAGGCGCTTAAAAAATCATTGTACATATAGTAAGGAGTTTCTCATAACTCAAGAAACAAAACTACCGGATGTTTTAATAGTCGGAAAGGGTAGGGGAGACCTAATATATTCCAGCAATGATGTACTCACTTGTGTTTCGTATGCTTACTTAATTCTTCAAAAAATTCTTAATAAAAATGAAACTTTATTCGTACAGCAAGCAAATCATAGAAGTGTGCTTCTGAAAGTAGCAGCCAGAAATATACCCAGCCGTTTGTTTCTGAGTTTTCGCCACATAAACAGCCACACACATAAATGCATAAAAAGTTATACAATGATTTGCTGCGAAAATATATTTTGTTACATAACTTGCCAAAGCGAAAAAGTAACGTAAATGTCACCAAAAATATAACTATGTATAAAAGGATGAAAAACTGCTGACATGCAACTACATCCCAAGACAAACTAAGAATAAATGGGGAAGTAGAGTCTCTTATTAGTAATCAAAACGTCCTCCGTCCCGGGCTCGAACCCCAGCACTGGTTAAATTTTGTATAAAAATCATCAGCAATGGCGATCGAAAATTTCAGGCATAAGAAGGCACCCACCATTCTGCCAACGCCTTTGTCAAACAGGGCGGAAGAGCGGACAGAATTTCAGGGTATTCCTTTGCTCTTGGGGTGGGAAACTGCCGCTAAAGGCGCAAGAATTAGCAGTGATAAACGGCTTGAGGGTGCAGAAGGCAATGGAAACTACTACAGTAAAGACACATAATGTGTATCCCCCTCCATGAACCACGGACCTTCCCATTGGATGGAGGGGGGGGGGGTGGGGGGCGGCTTGCATGCCTGAGCGATACAGACAGCCGTACCGTAGGTGCAATCACAACGGACGGTTATCTGTTGAGAGGCCAGACAAACGTGTGGTTCCTGAAGAGGGGCAGCAGCCTTTTCAGTAGTTGCAGGGGCAACAGTCTGGATGATTGACTGATCTGGCCTAGTAACACTGACCAAAACGTCCTTGCTGTGCTGGTAATGCGAACTGCTGAAAGCAAGGGGAAACTACAGCCGTAATTTTACCTGAGGGCATGCAGCTTTACTGTATGGTTAAATGATGATGGCGTCCTCTTGGGTAAAATATTCCGAAGGTAAAATAGTCCCCCATTCGGATCTCAGGGCGGGGACTACTCAAGAGGACGTTGTTATCAGGAGAAATAAAACTGGCGTTCTACGAATCGGAGCGTGGAATGATAGATCCCTTAATCTGGCAGGTGGGTTAGAAAATTTAAAAAGGGAAATGGATAGGATAAAGTTAGAGATAGTGGGAATTAATGAAGTTCGGTGGCAGGAGGAACAAGACTTTTGGTCAGGTGAATATAGCGTTATAAATACAAAATCAAATAGAGGTAATGCAGGAGTAGGTTTAATAATGAATAAAAAAAATAGGAGTGTGGGTAAGCAACTACAAACAGCATAGTGAACGCATTATTGTGGCCAAGATAGATACGAAGCCCACGCCTACCACAGTAGTACAAGTTTATATGCCAACTAGCTAGCAGATGTGGACTCTGACCACAATCTATTGGTTATAAACTGTACATTAAAACTAAACAAACTGCAAACAGGTGGGAATTTAAGGAGATGGGACCTGGATACACTGAAAGAACGAGAGGATGTAGAGATATTCAGGAAGAGTAGTAGGCAACGAAGGACAAGAATGGGGGAAAGTAGTAGAAGAAGAATGGGTAGCTTTGTGACATGAAATAGTGAAGGTAGCAGAGGATCTAGTAGGTAAAAGCAGGAGGCCTAATAGAAATACTTGGGTAACAGAAGAATTATTTAATTTAATTGATGAAAGGAGAAAATACAAAAATGCAGTAAATGAAGCAGGCAAAAAGGAATACAAACGTCTCAAAAATGAGATCGACAGGAAGTGCAAAATGGCTAAGCAGGGATGGCTAGAGGACAAATGTAAGGACGTAACGGCGCATATCACTAGGGGTAAGATAGATACCGCCTACAGGAAAATTAAAGAGACTTTTGGAGAAAAGAGATCCACTTGCATGAATATCAAGAGCTCAGATGGAAACCCAGTTCTCAGCAAAGAAGGGAAAGCAGAAAGGTGGAAGGAGTATATAGAGGGTCTATACAAGGGCGATGTTCTTGAGGGCAATATTATAGAAATGGAAGAAAATGTAGATGAACATGAAATAGGAGATATGATACTGCTTGAAGAGTTTGAGAGAGCACTGAAAGACAAGTCCCCGGGAATAGACAACATTCCATTAGAACTAATGACAGCCTTGGGAGAGCCAGACCTAACGAAACTCTGCCATCTAGTGAGCAAGATGTATGAGACAAGCGAAATTCCCTCAGACTTCAAGAAGAATATAATAATTCCAATCCCAAAGGAAGCAGGTGTTGACAGATGTGAAAATTGTCGAACTATCAGTTTCATAAGCCACGGCTGCCAAATACTGACACGAATACTTTACAGACGAATGGAAAAAGTGGTAGAAGCTGACCTCGGGGAAGATCAGTTTGGATTCCGTAGAAATGTTGGAACACTTGAGGCAATACTGACCCTACGACTTATCTTAGAAGAAAGATCAAGGAAAGGCAAACCTACGTTCCTAGCATTTGTAGACTTAGAGAAAGCTTTTGGCAATGTTGACTGCAATACTCTCTTTCAAATTCTAAAGGTGGCAGGGGTAAAATACAGGAAACGAAAGGATATTTACAATTTGTACAGAAACCAGATGACAGTTATAAGAGTCGTGGGGCATGAAAGGGAAGCAGTGGTTGGGAAGGGAATGAGACAGGGTTATAGCCTATGTCCGATGTTATGCAGAACGAGGACAATGGAATGTTGTCAAATTAAATCGGGTGATGCTGCGGGAATTAGATTAGGAAATGAGACACTTAAAGTAGTAAATGTGTTTTGCTATTTGGGGAGCAAAATAACTGATGATGGTCCAAGTAGAATGGATATAACATGTAGACTGGCAATGGCAAGGAAAGCGTTTCTGAAGTAGTGAAATTTGTTAACATATAGCATAGATTTAAGTGTCAGAATGTCGTTTCTGAAAGTATTTGTATGGAGTGTAGCCATGTATGGAAGTGAAACATGGACAATAAATAGTTTATACAAGAAGAGAATAGAGGCTTTCGAAATGTGGTGCTACAGAAGAATGCTGAAGGTTAGATGGGTAGATCACATAACTAATGAGGAGGTATTGAATAGGATTGGGGAGAAGAGGAGTTTGTGGCACAACTTGATTGCAAGAAGGGACCGGTTGGTAGGACATGTTCTGGGGCATCAAGGGATCACAAATTTAGCATTGGAGGGCAGTGTGGAGGGTAAAAATCATAGCGGGAGACCAAGAGAACAATACACGAAACAGATTCAGAAGGATGTAGGTTGCAGTAGGTACTGTGAGATAAAGAAGCTTGCACAGGATAGAGTAGTATGGAGAGCTGCATCAAACCAGTCTCTCGACTGAAGACCACAACAACAATGTGTATCCACAGCGCATGTGGGCTATGGTTAGAAAAGTGTCATGATGATCTCGCCATTGGCAAAAGATTCCACAATAGTCCCTCATTCGGATCTGGGGAAGTGACTATGTGAAAATAGTGAACAACAACAAAAGAATAACATTCTACGAGTCGGTGCGTGGATTCAGAAGTTTGAACGTGGTAGGTAAGCTACAAAATCTGGAAAGGAAAATGCAAAGGCCCGATCTATATATAGTACAGGTCAGTGAAGTGAGATAGAGAAAAATAATCATTTCTGGTCAGATAAGTATAGGATAATATCAACAGCAGTAGAATGTGAATAGGATTCGTTATGAATAGAAATGTAAATGAGATAGTTTATTACTGTGAACAGTTCAGTAACAGCAGTGGTAACATCAGAATCGACAGCAAACCAACACCGACAAAAGAACCGCCGCAGTAGAAGGGCGCCAGGAAGACATTCTTAGCCCCAACGGCAACCGCAGCGGAAAGCCACGGGGGTGAATAGCGCGAAGGCGGAAGAAAAGAAGGCAGCATTCATCGCCCAAGCGATAAATAACGGCCTGCTGCTCTCCGAAGAATCAGCGCGGCAGCTCGTCGAGCAATCAGAACTGCACGAGGATTAACTGCAGTAAAACTGCGCTGCGCAGTAAACAAGAGACGCCGCACATCAGCGACCTGCCGTCGTTCAGCGTCAGCCTGATGCTGCGCCAAGTCACCAATGACGCGGCGCAGCAGAGGGCTCAAAGCAGCGTACTGCCCTTCCGCACTAGCAGATCCGACTATCGCAGATTTTTTTCCCCCCCTTCGGTCTAGCCTTGCATCATTTTTTCCCTCTTCCCTTCAAATCGCCACCCTCCGTATAACTTTAGACCCAATCTATCTCCAGATGAGCGCATTATATAACCATACATACGTAAACGTCCCAGTATCCACACCCTGTGATGACAAACAGTGAAGTTCAAAATGTTCAAATGTGTGTGAATTCCTAAGGGACCAAACTGCTGAGGTCATCGATCCCTAGACTTAAACACTACTTAACTATTCTTATGCTAAGAACAACACACACAGCCATGCCCCAGGGAGGACTCGAACCTCCGGCTGGAGTGGCCGCGCAATCCGTGACATGGCGCCTATAACGGCGCGGCCACTCCGCGTGGCCACTATTGCTGTTGTTTTGATAAAACAGATAAAAATGCTTTACGAGCAAAGCTGTATTCACCGTGTCCTGACCCGTGTTCACTGTCTCATTGATGCTTGTGTCACAGCCCTACGTCACCGTACGAGCACCTGCGCCTAATGGGAAGTCATGACACTAACGCTAATAACAACACAAATCCTGCAGCGCACAGTCTGCACATCATTCCTATAACGTTCGGTAGCCACACGCCAAACAGTTTTTCTTGTCAGTATTTAAGAATCTTCAGATCATTGTTTTTTACTACAAAAGTTATTATAAATTGAAGGGATTCACAGTGAATGAAGACTCTTGAAGTAGGTTTAGCTGACACATAGTCCTTTATTGGGAACAGTAACTGTTTCGCACCGAGGGAGGACTCGAGCCTCCGACGGGAGGGGCCGCGCAACCCGTTTCATAGCACACTAGACCGCACGGTCAGTCCCCGCGGCACGTAGTGAAGACTAACCTACATCTACATCTACATCTACATCCATACTCCGCAAGCCACCTGACGGCGTGCGGCGGAGGGTACCTTGAGTACCTCTATCGGTTCTCCCTTCTGTTCCAGTCTCGTATTCTTCGTGGAAAGAAGGATTGTCGGTATGCCTCTGTGTGGGCTCTAATCTCTCTGATTTTATCCTCATTGTCTCTTCGCGAGATATACGTAGGAGGGAGCAATATACTGCTTGACTCCTCGGTGACGGTATGTTCTCGAAACTTCAACAAAAGCCCGTACCGAGCTATTGAGCGTCTCTCCTGCAGAGACTTCCACTGGAGTTTATCTATCATCTCCGTAACGCTTTCTAGATTACTAAATGATCCTGTAACGAAGCGCGCTGCTCTCCGTTGGATCTTCTCTATCTCTCCTATCAACCCTATCTGGTTCGGATCCCACACTGCTGAGCAGTATTCAAGCAGTGGGTGAACATGTGTACTGTAACCTACTTCCTTAGGATTCTTCCAATGAATCTGTCTGGCATCTGCTTTACCAACGATCAACTTTATATGATCATCCCATTTGAAATCACTCCTAATGCGTACTCCCAGATAATTTATGGAATTAACTGCTTCCAGTTGCTGACCTGCTATATTGTAGCTAAATGATAAGGGATCTTTCTTTCTATGTATCCGCAGCACATTACACTTGTCTACATTGAGATTCAATTGCCATTCCTTGCACCATGCGTCAATTCGCTGCAGATCCTCCTGCATTTCAGTACAATTTACCATTGTTACAACCTCTCGATATACCGCAGTATCATCCGCAAAAAGTCTCAGTGAACTTCTGATGTTATCCATAAGGTCATTTATGCATATTGTGATGCAGAGATGGCAGTAGACCCCTTGTGTTGGTCATCACGCCGGTGTGGGCATGTAGCGGCTGCACCCTAATGAAAAATAATCAAAAATATAAAAAAGGTCAAATATACATGCCGACATCGCAAGCCGAAGACGAAGAGGTAGAGATAGTATGTGGGGATACTGAATGGGTAATTTAGTACTTAAAGGGAGATGAAAATATAATTGTCACAGGGGATTGGAATGCGGATGTAGCGGAAGGAGTAGAAGACAGGGTTACGAAAGAGTATGGGCTTCGTACTAGGAATGAGAGAGGAGAGAGACCGATTTAGTTCTGCAATAAATTTTATCCATTATAGCTAATACCCTTTCAACAGTCACAACAGGAGGAGCTATACTTGGGAAAAGTCCGGGAGATACGGGAAGGTTTCAATTCGATTTCATCACGCACGCAGAAATTCCGAAATTAGATACTGGATTGTAAGGTGCTACCAGCAGCAGATACAGACTCGGATGACAATGCAGGAGTGATGAGTGTAGACTGAAGTTCAAGAGAGTAGTCGGGCAGAATCGTTGCACAGAGAAGTGGGATACGGAAGTACTAAGGAATGATAGGATACGCTTAAACTTCGCTGCTACAGATCAGTAAGCAGCTCATTCGAAGGGGAATGGACATCTCTAAAAAGGGCAGTAACAGAAGTTGAAAAAAGACATGGGTACAAGGAAGGTAACTGCTACGAAAACATTGGGAAGCTTCAGTTGTTCGATGAAATAGGGAAGTACAAACATGTTTGTCAGATATGACAGAAAAACGAACAGGTATTGATATAGAAGATATCAAGGATCCAGAATTAGAATCAGAATTTTTAAGAGGTTTGGAAGACTTAAGACAGAAGGAATCGGTAACATACCAGTAGAATTTTGAAAATCATTTGAGGAAGTGGAAAAGATACGGCTATACATTTTGGTGTGTAGAATGTATGAGTATGGCTAAACACCATGAGACTTCCGGAAAAACATCATCCACACGACCCGGAAGATTGCAAGATCTCACAAGTGAGAAATTATCGTACAATCAGCTTAATAGCTCGTACATCCAAGTTGCTGACAAGAATGCTACACAGAAGAATGGAAATGAAAACTGAGGGTGGGTTGGATGACGATCAGTTTGGCTGTGAAAGGTAAAGGCACCAGAGAGTCAGTTCTGATATTGCGGTTGGTAATGGGCTAAGACTAAGCAAAATTCACGACAGGTTCATAGGATTTGTCGACCTGGAAAAAACGTTCCACAATGTCAAATGGTTCAAGTTGTTCGAAAGTTTCAGGAGAATAGGGGTAAGTTATAGGACGAGATGGGTAATATACAACATGTGCAAGAGCCAAGAGGGAATAAAAGGAGTGGAATAGCAAGAGCCAAGTGCCCAGATTAAAAACGATGTAAGACAGGGCTGATTCTTTCTCCCTTACTGTTCATATTACATATCGAAGAAG
Organism: Schistocerca cancellata; assembly: GCF_023864275.1. Taxonomy (NCBI): domain Eukaryota; kingdom Metazoa; phylum Arthropoda; class Insecta; order Orthoptera; family Acrididae; genus Schistocerca; species Schistocerca cancellata. The sequence continues at coordinate 619,783,324 of NC_064626.1, read as the reverse complement.
CAATGATGGAAATAAAAGAAAGATTCAATAGCTGAATTAAAATTCACAGTAAAAGATATCAATGATAAGATTCGCTGATGACACTGCTATCCACAGTGAAACAGTGTCTGTTGAATGGAATTAGCAGTCTAATTAGTATAGAATTTGGATTGAGAGTAAATCGAAGAAAGTAAAGGGGAATAGCAGAAATGAGAAGAATAGATGAAGTAGATGAAGTTAAGGAATTGTGCTACGTAGGCAGCAAAGAATGAATGACAGACCAAGCAAGGAGGTCATCGAAAGCAGACTGGCAATAGAAAAATGGTATTCCTGACCAAGAGACATCTGCTAAAATCGAATAGAGGTCTCAACTCGAGGAAGAAATTCCTGAGAATATATTTTTGAAGTACAGCACATTGTGGCAGTGAAAACATGAACTGTAGGAAAACCGGAACAGAAGAGAATCGGAGCATTTAAGATGTTGTGCTCCAGACAAATGTTGAAAATTACGTGATTTGATAAGGTAAGAAATGAGTATGTTCTTCGCAGAATCGGAGAGGAAAGGAATGTGTGGAAAACACTGACAAGAAGAAGGGGCAGGATGATAGGACATCTGTTAGGACGTCACGGAATAACTTCCATACTATTAGATGGAGTTGTAGAGGGTAGAAATTGCAGGGAAGGGCAGAGATTGAAATACCTCATCCAGCAAATAACTGAGGACGTAGGCTGCGAGTGTTACTCTGAGATGAGGAGTTTGGCACAGGAGAGTTATTCGTGGAAGGCCCATCAAATTAGTCAGACGACTGATTAAGAAAGGTGTGAATATCTGATTCGTGGCCAGTCGCATCAGACAAGTCAGAAGACTGATGACGCAAGAAGCATCCGGCCACATATGGGTATATTATGTGTATGCCAAGTGTCACGTTCCTTGTACATAGAACAGTTTTAACAGTGGTTAAGCATTCAATTCGCTGTAACCTTAGAGAAAATTTTATATCTTATGTTCTTTATATTATTAAAAAAGCATTAACAACGGTATACCAATAAGATTCTAATAATGAGAGGCGTTTGCTATTGGATTTAAAAGCATCCTACCCACCTTACATTTCAATGCGGTGGGTTACTATGTACTGTTAATGAAATAAATAAATAAATTAGTTCCGTGTACGTTGTAATGGACATACGTTGTCATACTGCTCAATTGTGCCACATCGGAGTAAAATATATTTTATGATTTCTGTTACGGTATGATGTAAATACTGACTGTGTCAGTTACTAAGCTGTAATGGCGTAAAGCATTTGGTAAGACGCTATCTTTTGCTTTTAGTCATTTTAGCGGATAGTTCGTATGCAAATATTGTTTCATTTCCACTGCCTGTTCTCTGTATTAATGTATATTTTCAGTTTTATGACTGTCTTTCATTTACACCGGCCACGAACTACGAAAAGTTGCTGTTAATTATGTCATGTACAGATGTTGTCACTTCAAGAAAGATTTTAACTGTTTGTGAAGTCTTAATAGAACCTACACTAATCAAGAATGCTTTATGGTATATATTCTATAGTTAATTTTTATATACTGACTTGAACTGTGCTACATCAGTATGTGCCGTTCTGTGAGCTGTTGTATGCCGCTAAAATGAGAAGAATATGTTTTATATCTTTTATCCGAAGATGGCTAGATTGTTAGCCGAAACAAGTAATCAATCCCAAGAAAGAAGATTTAACGTGCGAACTTGACTTTACGGATTTTCGGTCCCTAAAATAAATAAAAACAGATCACGTATTTTCTGGTTGAAAATGTCAACAAACTTGAAAAACTGCGCATTTTCGCCTCACAAAATGGGTAAAACCCAGCAGTGTGTCTTTGCTCCATTCGATATAAATGGACTGCGTTCGATCCTCTGATTCATCCTTGGTGTCCCAGGCTCTTGTTCTTCTTCATCTTCGGATACTTTTTCTTCAAACCGAAGGATTACATTTATATGTGAGCTGTGTCATGATGTGAGAAGCCTAATCTGACTCTGATGGATAATCAACTGGCTGTATGATCTGTTTTCTTCCTTTTTGGCACTGATGTAATGAAATCTAGCTCAAGTCGTTTCGTTTCTATAACAAGCTCTTTTCTTCCTTCTCAGTAGTAAACTTTATCGCCTTGAATTCTTCTTCCGTTCATTCTTTGTTAGGTATCGACGTTAGAAGCACAGATTTCAAAGATTTGCCAAATATTTTCCTCAGAATCTTTATTTTAGAGAGCGAAATTATAACTTCAGATAAGATAATCTCATGCAGTGTGTGTTGAATGTCAGCTTTTGCAGGGGATGTGATTGAAGAATTGTCGTTACACTATGGAGATTCGGGGATTTACCCCATAATACCTACGGTAATTTGCCCCATTTCGCCACTTCCTGATAAATGAGCCATTATTGCTCTTGGGGACAAACTGGAATAATTTTTTCCACGCGAGTGTCAACGAGTAATAATTGATTCTTCTTTTCAGCCTGGCATTCTACAAAGTTAAACATCAGAAAAGTTACATATAAGTACTAAAAAACAAACTTACTTCTTTTCTCACCTCTGGATCGAGCTGCCGGTATGAACTTTCATGGCACAATAAGTTACAATAACAGCTGAATCGATGGTGGTCAGTTCAAAAACTTTACCCCACACATGGCTTCATCCGCACCTACTCTGCGTGATGCCCTGACCTAGTGCGATACAGATGGCGAAATGTTGCCTGACCAACACTTCTCTACATCTCTGATTCAATGAAAACGTATGTAATAGATGTCTGAGAGACTGATGGTCTGATACAGTGTCGAAGCAATTTGCGTTGACGTGCCCAGCTAGATTAGGATTGCTACAGCCAGAGCTGGCAGTTCTGGGGACTAAATTTCTTATCCTGTAACTCTAAAATCACCTACAAAACTAATCAAGTGTTCTTCGTATTATACCGTAAAAGCACGACGCGCGTAATGTCGTTAATTGCTATACTCATTGGCGTTGCAGTTTTAATGGCTAGTAGTGTGTTCTCAAATTTACGGTGCTTAATTTTCCATAGAGTGCAGTGCTTCCTAGACGGGAGTTACATATCTGTTATCATGTTTTGTGTTTCGCAAGGTGTCTGACTTACATAGATTTCGTTACACGAATATTGCACACATGACAAAAGCTACCGGATTTGCATGTTGCACATCCATTTGCATATTTGGCTCCATTTCACCGGTTATTTCAAATTTTAACCAAAAGTAGTGACGATGCATATTTTGGCTCTGTGTTTACAATATTTTAAAAATTTCGACGGACGATCTCTAGTTCGATCTAGTTTTGATGTCTCACAGATCGACCCGACCTAAAACTGCGTGCAATCGCTAACAGAGGGGCGACTGCCTAGCGAAATCATTACAGAAGAGGAAGAGCAACAGGCAGACAGGTAGCCCCGTGGTCTTGGGCGCCTTGTCACGGTTCGCGCAGCTCCCCCCCCCGTCGGAGGTTCGAGTCCTCTCTCGGGAATGGATGTGTATGTTGTCCTTAGCGTAAGTTAGTTTAAGCAATGTGTAAGCCTAGGGACCTATGACCTCAGCAGTTAGGTCCCATAGGAATTACCACGGCAGACAGTCAATGCTCCTGCGCCCGCGCACACGGTTAATCCCCTCTGCTGTCTCACCGTACGCGTCGGCAACAATTGAACTACCCAAGCTTTTAGTCGCATGTCCATTGTTTCAGTTTAGCTTTCTATTTACTTGAGCACTGTTGAACGTGTTTACGACATATAGTGTGTAAAGTGTCGTGTACCACGCTGCCCAAAAAAAAGAAACGTCTTTTCGTGGATAACTGACCGTCCCGTAAAATTTACGTATGACGGAATCGTTTCATACTGTCGAGTTTGCGAGAAAAACGTTTCGTTCCAAAAAATGTTTCAAATAGACCAGCATGTCAAGACAAGTCTTCATATTGCAGGAATGCAGAAGAAAGGACCACTACAACAACTTCTGACAACAGCAAGTTGCAGTAGCAGGGATTTGTTCAAAGGTAACCAAAAAAATCGGTTTAAGATGGATCTATGTGAAGCATTCATTGCAAGCAAACTTAAAACCCTATCCTCAAAGGCTTCCTGCGCAAATATTGCTTAAATCAAAATATACCAGATGAATCAACATTGCGTAAACATTATATACCGACAATTTACTTAAATGTTCTGGAAGAAATAAGCAGTGAACTCAAATACAGCATTATCTGAATTTCAGATGACGAAACTACAGACACTTATGTCCTTTACATTGCAAATTTAATTGGTGGTGCTTTTTGAAAGAAGAGCCTTCTTCTTCCTATTTAGCGGCCTGCAAAGAACTTGATAAATTAAATCATTCTATGATCGCTAGATTTGTGAATGAGGGTATTACAAAAGTATTTCCAGAATCTTCTGCAGATGAAAGGGTGTTTCTGTTAATTCAGATGCTGTTCCCTATACGATTACAGCAGGAAAAGCCCTCCGGGTATTTTATCACAATTTCATCCATGTGACGTGCTTTGCTCATGGAGTACATCGCCTTGCTGAAGTAGTATGCTCCACGTTTGTAAATGTAAATAAACTGATTTCATCCACAAAGAAAGTTTTTCTAAAGGCTCCTGATCGCATCAACGCCTATAAAGAAAAACTATCAAATGTGCATTTACCTTCCGAGTCAGTGGTAACTCGTTGGGGTACGTGGAGCGAAGCTGTGTTGTTTTACAATAAACATTTCGAGACCGTTAGACGGGTAGTAAACAACTTCGATAGTGCTGAGACTTTGGCGGTTTGCCAGTGCAATGAAGATTTTAATTGTTCCGGAATTAAAAAAGACATTGCTGTGATTAGCACTCATTTTCCCCGTGTACCTGCAAGTATTATAAAGCTTGAAACTCAAGGTTTGGCGTTGAATGAATCTATTCAGTTAATGAATAAAATTATTCTAGTAAACTCCTCATTGCTGGAGGTATTCACAACAAAACTTAAAGAAAAGTTTTAAAACATTTTAAACAATTACCCAGGCTCTGAATCCACGTGTTAAACTGATAGTTTTATTAATGGGGCGACTGATCTTTTACCAGAAATAATTAGTGCCAACATAGCACCCAAATTCAAACACTGCCCAGTTACCTCAGTTGTAGAATGGTCCTTTTCTCCTTATATTAATGTTTTGTGTGACCGACGACACAATCTTAGTACTGAACATTTGGAACAGTACTTGGCCGTTTATGTATACAATAGTAGAAAAATGTAAAATAAATTGTAAGTAATGCTTTGGTCCAATAGTATTAATTAAAAGTTAAAGCTGTTCAAAATATTCATGATTGTATGTTGTTTTTTTAAATAAAATATTACGGAGTTTCTGAGCATGCCCCTCTGCTTGCGATACATTTCGAAGTTGGTTCTGCACATATCGATTGTTTCACTAAGAAGCACTCGCATCGCGTCGGCTTGTTACCGACAACGGTAGCAAAGAAGGAACAATTCATGAAACACGTTCTGCGTCCTCATTTTGCAGATTTTTAGAAAATAGTCGCAGAAAGGCCCCCTTCCTAACCTGTGTCAGAAAGTATTAAGAAAATGATATCAACGTTCTAAATGTACCGATTTTTCGTGTGGTCGGCGCTGCTCTTCGTAATGGATATGCACAGGTTCAACTTCGAGATATAATGCACACAGTAACTACCACTTTTTTTATTATTATTATTTGCTCTTGTACATTTCGACACTTTTCATTGCATTTCAAGCATTTTTCGTGCATATTTTCACGCATATTTTAAGGTTTTCATGGTACATATAATGTGGTATATAGTAATTACGCACTCAACATTGCTATGATTGTAGCTCAGTATCGATCTCCATCATTCGCTGCCATCGTGTATACAAAATTAGCAGGCTGTACGACTTAATGAGGGCAATCAATCAAGTGCGCTCGCCGCAGGTATCACATCATCCCGAGCTTAATAGCGGCCAAATTACAATCACACTGATTTGTATGAGCGACCGGGATTCGGTCGTAAACTACTACAGCCTAAACGAGCATTTACGTTGGCCGTTGATGGACGTTATTACCACTGAAAAATATTTACGTTCCATTTCGTTTAACGCTTGCTGAAGCATAAATTATTTTTGTTCTGATCTCTTGTTAGAATATGTAAGTAACGGAAAACTGGTAATAATAGCTCTTACAGGACTCAAAAGGCTCATTCAAAGCCATGTGGGAAGCAAAGAAAGGCAAACGAGCGCAGTAACTTTGCGAGACCTCCTAACTGCACAAGATTATTTTGTTAAACGACGGAAGTGATCAGTTAGGGATTGAATGCTATCGTATTGGGCATTCAGCCAATGGTTTCTGAATTTACAGATTTATCTCTAAAATAAATATCGATAAGGTATAGACATTCATTATAAGCCTGTCAGTGTGTGTTGTTGCTTCCAGCGTTTCCCATTCGAGAGGAGGGGACCTCAAACCCTGCCCGCGTTTTAATACTAAAGTTTTCAATGGTTATCTGAAAACACACTGAATTGCATAATGATTCCTGCGAACAAATGATAACCTATATCATATAGCCTCCTTGCAGAACCCCACCTCCTGTTCCGAATGTAATGACCTGGTAGTGACGAGACGTTAAACCCTCATCTTCATTCTTCTTTTATAAGATTGATTAGTGCTGATAGGAAGCTGCTGCTATTGGTCACAATATTTGTTGACAAGGCACTTCACTATCCATATTTCAACTGAGTCAGTACAAGTTGTACTGCAGATTGTGAACAGCTTTATTAACGCTTTCCTAAAAACTGTTATCTCCCTACATTTGTCCATGTGCTTAACTGGCGGGCACGGTAGCTCAGCGTGTTCGGTCAGAGAGCTGGTTGGACTCTGTAATAAAAAACTTAGTGGAAGGATCAACAAAACGAACTTTAACGGATGTCATATGACGTCCCCAACGACCAAACATAACGACCAACAACGAAAAAAAAAGAAAAAAAAAACCTGATGGGTAGCGTGCTTGCCTCCCGTTCAGCGGTCCCGAGTTCGATCCCCGGCCGGGATGGAGATTTTCTCCGCTCGTGGACTGGGTGTTGTGTTGCCCTCATCATCATTTCATCCTCGTCACCGACACGCAAGTCACCCAGTGTGGCGTCGACTGCAATAATAATCGCGGCCGAACTTCCCCGGATGGGGCCTGCCGCTAACAATGCCATACGCTCATTTCATTTTTTCCCCACATTTATTTTATTTTACGATATTTAAAAATATTTTCGCCAAAGAAGGACTAAAGGAACAATGAGTAGCAGAAATGGGATTAGTGATAAGCTTATATTCGAAGTTGGTGATCTCGAAGTAGGCGAAGTTAAAGAATTCAGATAACTTGGATGCAAAATATCACATGACGGACGATGCAATGAGGACATAAAAAGCGGACTAAAACAGATGAAGAAGACAAGGCATTCCTCGCAGAAAAGTAGTCTACTAATATCAAACATATGACATAAGCTGACGAAGAAATTTCTGAGAACGAACGTTTGGATTACAGCAGAGTATGGAACTTTGGACAGAGAAAGAACGTGAATAGAAAGAATTGAAGCTTTTCCGATGCGGAGCTAGAGAAGGGCGTTCAGAGTCAGGTGGAATGGTAAGAGAGTAAGACTGGGCACAGTTGGCGATGAGATTAACGTGTGCAAAACATAGACAAGAAGAAGCTACAGGTTCACAGGATACATGTTATGTCATCAAGGAACTTCACTGGCAGTAGGGAGGGCTGTCGAACATAATAAATGAGATAAGACAGATTGTAATATATCGAACAAGTAACTGAGGTCATTGGATGCAAGCACTACTCTGAGATGAAAAGCTTAGCCCAGGAATGCATGGCTGGCAGCATCAAACCAGTCAAACCAGTTAGAAGACTGCGCTCAGTAGTTGGAAGAAGTCTCGGGCAACACCCGTCTGCAAGAACGGTAGCAAAAGTGATTCGCAAAACTACTATCTGTCGTAATATCATAAAATATAAGCTGACCTCAAACGTAATGACTTTTTTGGAAGATAACGACTTCCTTATTGCTATCCCCAGAACACTGATCATGCAAAACCCAACTTGCACGCTTCTCACCAGCCATGCTGAAAGCCACTGATCAAGGCAGTCGCAAAGTCTTGATTTTCGAAAAGCGTTCGAGTCAGTACAACACAAACGTTTATTAAGGAAAGTACGACGATATGGGCTATCAAATGAAAGTTGTGAATGGATTGAGGGTATCTTAGAAATGGAATAAGAAATTTGAAATCTTGGATGCAGAGTCACTGGCAAATAATGAAGTAAGGATACTGCCAACAGGACACTTGTCTGGCCCCTCCTAGGGTTTGGAGCGACAGGGGGATATTGAGGAAGGGCAGCATGAATAATCACAAGTTCGTTTGATCCGCAACAGTGCGTTACAAAAATGCTGAGATATCTTAAATGACAGACGCTTTAAGGTAGACCTCGTCTGTACCGAGAAAGCCTACTTACGAAATTCCGAGAACCAGTATTACGTGAGGAATCTACGAATATACCTTATCCCAGCATGTATGGCTCCCGTAAGCACCTGGAAAATTGCTGAGCACACAGAGCTGTTTATGCAGTCAGTTCCCGCTCTCTGTGCGCTAATGACAGAGTTCAAATGGCTCTGAGCACTATGGGACTTAACATCTGAGGTCATCTGTCCCCTAGAACTTAGAACTAATTAAACCTAACAACATCACACACATCCAAGCCCGAAGCAGGATTCGAACCTGCGACCGTAGAAGTCGCGCGGTTCCGGACTGTAGCGCCTAGAACCGCTCGGCTACCACGGCCGGCCAATGACAGAGTAAATACCCCTAATTCGTAGTACACGGGCAGGACTCTTTATTATGCTGTTCATAGTGGTTTTCTGTGTATAAATATTGATGTGTAAACGATCATGACCACAAATCCAGAGGAATGGGATTTCAGGTTTAGGATTACCGACTCGCGGCACTAGTTCATGAAATGGAAGAAATGATGGAGCTAGAGAAAAAAACCTACAGTGAAACATGATAATGTTGCTTACATAGTATTCATTTATATGTAGATGGAGTATATTTCTGACTAGAAAATAGTACACTGGGAATTCTGAGAGTGAAGATGTACTCGATGCTCCGAGTTTCTCTTGCACTAGATGTATTCGAAATATTTTAATTGCGGCTTCCAGTAAATAAAGTTACATAATTAATTTTCTGTCTGCTTCCAGGTACATGACTGCAGTCCTGGCGCACACTGAAAACACCGTGCCACAGTACTGCAGCACGCTACCAGACAAACCAAACAAAATGGCGCAACCCATCTCCACTTTAAAACGGCGCTGCGTCATTTTGCTTGGTATCTCTTTATTAGTGTGCTACGTTATTGTGGAACGGGGTTTTCAGTGTGTGTCACGACTGCAGACACACGGTTAGAAACAAACAGAGAATTAATTAGCACTTGGTGTGAAACTTTATTTTTTCGGAGTGATAATTAAAACGTTATGACTAAATCTCAGAGCAGCTGCCACTGACATTCACTTGATATTTTTGTAACATCCCCAAACTAATTACACACTGCTGTGACAAAATTGATGGAATACCTTCTAATACAGGTCGGACTTCCTTTTGCGGGCTTAGTGCAGAAACTTGACGTGGCTTGGACTCAACAAGTCGATGGAAGTTCCATTGCAGAAATATTGAGCCATGCTGCCCTTAAAGCCGTTCACACCTGTGAAGGTGTTGCCGGTGCAGGATTTTCTGCACATGATGCCCCATCAATGTTCGATGCGATTCCTGTGGAGCAAACTGGGTGGTCATGTCATTCGCTAGAATTTTCCAGAATCAATCGCGAAAAATTGTGTCCCGGTGTCGCAGCGCATTGTCATCCATAAAAATTCCATCGTTTTTTGGGAGCACGGCGAATGGATGCAAATGATCTAAAGGAGCTAAACATTCAAAGGACCCAGGCCATTCCATGTAAACACAGCCCACACCATCGTGGAGCCACATCCAGTCTGCACAGTGCCTTGATGACAACTTGGATCCGTGGCTTCGTGGGGTCTGCGTCATACTCGAAACCTATCTGCAGCTCCTAGCAACAGAAATCGGTATTCATCTGACCAGGTCAAGGTTTTCCAGTCTCGTAGGGCCCAAACAATCGGTCACAAGTCCAGGAGATGCGCTGCAAGTGATGACATGCTTTTAGCAAAGACCCTCGTATCGGTCGTCTGGCTGCCACAACCAATTAACGCAAAATTTCAGCACGCTGTCCTAACGCATACGTTTGTCATAAGTATCGCATTGCTTGCTGCGGCTATTTTATATAGTTTTGCTTGTCTGTTAGCACTTACAACGCTCTCGATCGGTAAGTGATGGCTGTCTACCGCTGAGTTGTCCGTGGGGAGAGGAAACGCCTGAAATCGGTATTCTCGGCAAATTCTTGACACTCTGCATCTCGGGATCTTTAATTCCCTATCATTTTTCGAAACGGAAGGCCCCATGCCTCTAGCTCCAATAGCATTCTGTGCTCAAAGTCTGTTGATTACGTCGTGCCGGCCGCGGTAGCCGAGCGGTTCTAGGCGCTTCAGTTAGGAACCGCGTGACTGCTACGGTCGCAGAGTCGAATCCTGTCTCGGGCATGGGTGTGTGTGCTGTCCTTAGGTTAGTTAGGTTTAAGTAGTTGTAAGTTCTAGGGGACTGATGTCCTCATATGTTTAGTCCCATAGTGCTCAGAGCCATTTGAACCATTTGATTCAAGTCGTGCGGCCATAATCACGGTGGAAAGCATTTCAAGTGGCACCTGAGTACAAATAAATGCGCCGGCCGGAGTGGCCGTGCGGTTCTAGGCACTACAGTCTGGAACCGCGTGGCAGCTACGGTCGCAGGTTCGAATCTTGCCTCGGGCATCGATGTGTGTGATTTCCTAGGTTAGTTAGGTTTAAGTAGTTCTAAGTTCTAGGGGACTCATGACCACAGCAGTTAAGTCCCATAGTGCTCAGAGCCAACTGAACCATTTTTGAACAAATAAATGATCCGCTACCCATTTACACTTTGTGTCCGCGAGACTACCGCCATTTGTATATGTGGGTATCGCTATCTCGACTTAGTGTACAAACCTATCAACAGTCACGTAGCTGTTCGTACTTCGAAATGGGGCCTGTGAGAAATGATATATTCTGTAGCGTGACTACGCAACTAGACTGCGCCTCCAGTTTATCATGTTGCAGCATGCGCTACTAAGGAAATAACATTTAGAGTTTAATGTTCCGTCGTTGACGATGCGGGCATTAGGGGTAGACTGCGAAGTCAGGTATGTCAAAGATGGATAAGGAAATCATCCTTTTTTCTAAGAAACCATTCCGGCACTTCCCTTTATCGTTTGAGAGAAACCGTGGGAAAGGTTAAGTCCTTCATAACGGATGGGGTCATGAATTCCTCTCCTCTCAAACATGAATCATTTGCCTTAACCACTGCGTCCATACGCACACCATTCAGGTTCGTGTCATGGGTTTATCTTTGTCATGTGGTAATTGAATTATGCCGATAGGTCATTGTACGATAAGTGCTTTCATTTTAGTTCTAGTTAAAAGTTTATTAAATCCAAGTGTGGCAAACGTGCAAACCAACTGTCTTGTCGGATTGATCAACGACGTTTTAAACTGCTTCCAGGACGATGGACACAGTTTTCTTTCTACAGATCCATAGCAGTACATTCTCAAGAACGTCAAACATCTCATGAGAATGAGTAAATGTATTTAGAAATGATCCTTCTACAGTTCCTAACGCAACGTTTCTCACAGTCACAGAATTAGTCAAAAATTTAAAACACGTTTCCATTTTATAGCTAACTTCAAACTTGTCCCAACCGTATTATGTACATACACCGAAATCTGTAGGATAATTCCTAACCTATTGTTGTCATGTAGCATCAAACAGAAAACACTTTCCATAACTTATTTAGACAGGTCGCACTACTTCACTGAAGATATGCAAAACTGCAGAGCTGTTTGCGTCATACGCAGAGTCTCATCAGAACTGAGTGCAAAATCCACTTTCTCTGGTCCGGACTTGACGCACTTTGAAGCTGATTACATTATGATGGAGCCCTCTGCCAGCTAACATGCTGATGTATCACAATCCGTTATCCTTTATAGAAACCTGAAACAAAGGAAGTATGTGCTGCTAGTCACATCCTTCTTCTCATGTTACAGGTAAGATGAAAAGCGACAATTTCTCTTTTTACCTGAATCTTGAATTAAAGCAGCCTTGAATAATTGATATTTGATTCGATCTGTAGTCATTATAAGCACTTCGTCGATTATTGTAAGGTACTCTTAAAACATTTATCCCATTTAGAGAAGCAAGCTGATCTTCCCATTACCTAGCCTACCATCAGCTAAAAGACAATTAACGCAACTTTGTATCTCATTTTATTTCCAGCATTTTTTTAAAACAATCATTTCTGTATGTTACTGAATGTGGCCTATTTTTCTTTGGCGTTATCGTAACAGCTCTACCACATTAAGTTTTAAATGCTGTACTTCATCGTGTGAAGATCACCGAAAACCACAATTCTAGATTTTCTCAGTGCTTCGTTTCTTCTGTTGTTGAACGTGATTACAGTAACTTACTGTCCATTAACTCCGATTCTGTCTAGATTTTACGACGATCCGTACAAATATCCGTACAATTCTCATTTTAATTCATTCGATGCTTCACACATCCAAACCCGAAAAAGTCTAGCTCTTAAAGCATTATAAAGAGTGCCGTAGTAGTTTACAACCTTGTCTCTTCCACTGGTTTGTACTTTAACAGAGTATGGAATCTCTTTATTACTTGGTTTCCTGTTCCATAGGTCAAATTCACGATAAATGTTATGCTGTGGAATGTCTCAATGGAACGTATCAACAGAACAAACATGGGGTACTCATCTGCAACTAAAATAATAAAACGAATATTTCTATCTGATGTAGTTACATCATATTTGTATGACTACAAACAGTCTATTTACAGGTTATTTTCCCTTTAAAACCGACTTATTATCTCTTCTCAAGAATTCTTGTACTTTATAGAAGTAGTTGTTAAGAACAGACATCTATAATTTACACTTGAAAACATTGTTTTTATGTCAAACATTTTACTCCCGTGGGTAGATTCTGAAAGAGTTTTATAGCCACATATTTCACCCCTTTCTGTGTCAAACCTAAGTTCATTAAAAAAATCTCTGTTACTCTCAAACTTACGTGGATTGTAGATAACACATTTCCTAAGTGAATGAATGTGCTTTGCGGCTGTGGTTAATAATCCCAGCTGCTTAAAGAGATTTCTGAAAGATGTATATGTGTGAACTCCACACATTATTCTAATTACTTTCTTTTGTGCCATGAATACTTTTTGCTTAAGCGAGGGGCTACCCCTCAACATTATGCCACAAGACATCAATGAATGAAAATGTGCGAAATATGTTAATTTACTGACTTCTATATCGCCAAGGTTCTCAATTATACTCGAGGCAAAAGTACTCCTAGACTTAGTTCTACAAATTTTCTTAATATGTTGCAGTATTGTTTATAATAAGAAAGTCTTTGTCAGTAGTTGTTCTGACTGTTTTGTACAAGTTCTTTCTTATTATACTTGTAGTGATCCAAGGTTTCTTTAATGAGTTGCTATTGCTACATTTCACTACCTTTTTACGGAAACTAGTTCAAAAATGGGGAAAAGCACAATAAAATGTATTTTGAATTTGGAGGCAACATTATGCTCATCGTAAACTTCATCTAAATCAATATTTTTAAGTGTTTTTTTAAATCTTCAATGGTTTTATTATTAGTCAGCCTTTCTGTTTCCTAAAAGTGTTTCTGAACTGAACACAGAGCTAAATTGTGTAACGTGACTAACTGCGCATCGCAAGCTGACAATATGTTTACCACCAGACAGGCATGTGTCTCTTTAACTTCTGCTTGTTGAATGAATACATTATCTATAAAGATACTGCTATCTAGAGTAACTGGAGTAACTAAATTATTTATGACTGATACCAAATTATAAGTGTCACATGTATTCAGGCCCTTGTAAAGAGTATACCTTAAAACGAGAAAATGATGGCAGCAGACGTTAGATTGGACATACACTGACAGAAAAGAAAAGTGTTACACCATCAAGTACCAGTCCGATATTTATCAAACTTTGTGTAGATGTTAATTCCATAACGGGCGTTAAATGGTTAAATTTTTATTCTATGCAGAACTGCTGTAGACAATACCAATCTGAGGTACGTCCCCAAAGGGCGAGAACACACTCTTGCACTCATTTGGCAATAATAAAACAGCCACCTAATGTCATTGTAACTTCCTATGATGCCTGAAAAACACATGCTGTGTCAGTTGATGAAGTTTGCTGGCTTTGTATTGTGTATCAGCATACATCTTCCCTTCGCATCATAGACATCGTACCGCATAATTCAGTCGAGGATCCAAAATCCTTAAAGCGTTTGCGTCTTGATGCACAGTGTGAGATCTTGCATTATCGTACAGGAATATGCTATTTCCTGACTTGGTCATGAAGAGTATAACAACAAAGTTTGTCGTTCTAGTCACATACTAGAGAGTTCTCAGTCTCCCTTCAACAGTTACCAAATCAGACCTATTGTCCCATCCAACACCTCTTCATACGTTTGTTCTAGTCATCAGTCGTCTGACTGATTTGATGGGCCTGCCACGAATTCCTCCCTTGTGCCAACCTCTTCGTATCAGAGTGGCACATGCAACCTACGTCCTCAGTTTCTTGCTGGATGTATTTCATTCTCTGCCTTCCTCTACAGTTTTTGCTCTCTACAGCTCCCTCTAGTGCTTTGGAAGTTATTCCCTGATGTCTTAACACGTGTCCTACCATCCTGTCCCTTCTTCTTGTCAGCGTTTTCCGTATGTTTTTTTTCCTCGCCGATTCTCTGGAGAATCTCCTCATACCTTATCTGTCCACCGAAGTTTCAATGCTCTTCTGTAGCACCATACCTCAAATGCTTTGAGTCTCTTCTTTTCCAGTTTTCCCACAGTTCATGATTCACTACCATTCAATGTTTTGCTCCAAATACATATTCTCAGAAATCTCTTCCTCAAACTAAGACCTACGTTTGCTGCTAGTAAACTTCTCTTGGCCACGAAAGCCCTTTCTGCCAGTGCTGGTCTACTTTTATGTTCTCCTTGCTCCATCCGACATGCGCTATTTTATTGCCTAGGTAGCAGAATTCCTTCATCTACTTCGTGATCGCCAATTATGATTTTAAGTTTCTCGCTGTTCACATTTCTGCTACTTCTCATTACTTCCGTCTTTTTTCTGTTTACTCTAATCCATATTTTTTACTCATTAAGTCGTTCATTCCATTCAGCAAATCACGTAGTTCTTCGTCACTTTCACTGGCGATAGCGATATCATCATAGAATCTTATCACTGATATCCTTTCACCTTGAATTATAATTCCTCTCCTGAAGTTTTATTTTATTGCAATCATTGCTTCGATATACAGATGGAACAGTAAGGACGAAAGGCTACATCCCTTTTCAATCCTAGCATTTCGTTCTTGGTCGTCCACTCTTATTATTATGTCATATTGTATATTACCATCCCTCTCTACAGCTTATCCCTATTTCTGTTGGAATTTGGAGCATCTTGCACCGTTCCTCACTATCCAACCCTTTATCAGGTCGGCAAATCCTATGAACGTGTCTTCATTTTTCTTTAGTCTTGCTTCCATTTTCAACCGCAACGCCAGAATTGCCTCTCTGGTGCCTTCACCTTTCCTAACCCTAAACTGATCGTCATCTAACGCATCCTAAATTTTCCTTTCCATTCTTCTGTATATTATTCTCGTCAGCAACTTTGTTGCATGAGGTGTTAAGCTGATTGTGCGATAATTCTCGCACTTGTCACATCTTGCAGCCTTCTGAATTGTGTGGGTGATATTTTCCGATGGTATGTTCCCAGACTGATACTTTCTACACACCAACGTGAATAATCGTTTTGTAGCCATTTCCTCCAGTGATTTTATAAATTCTGATGGAATGTTATCTATCTATTCTGCCTTATTTGACCTTAATTCCTCCAAAGCTCTCTTACACTGCGACTCTACTAAAGGATCCCCTATCTCTTCCAAATCAGTTCATGTTTCTTCTTCTACCCCTCAAACAAATCTTCCCCCTCATAGAGGCCTTCAGCGTACTGTTTCCACCTATCTGCTCGCACTCTTAATGTTGCCTTTAGTTTCACCGAAGTTTGTTTTGAGTTTTCTATATACGGAATCAGTCCTTCCGACAATCTTTTCTTTTTCGATTTCTTCACTTTTTTCATGCAGCTATTTTGTCTTTGCTTCCCTGCACTTACCATTTATTTCACTCTTCAGCGACTAGTCTTTCTGTATTCCTGAATTTCCCTGGACATTTTTGTACTTCCTTCTTCCACCGATCAATTGAAGGATTTCTTCTGTTAGACATGGTTTCTTCGTAGTTACCTTCTTTGTACCTATGTTTTTCTTTCCAACGTCTGTGATTGCCCTTTTTAGAGATGTCTGTTCCTCATCAACCGTACTGCCTGTTACTGAATCTACAGTCTCAAAAAACTTCAAGCGTACCTCATCCCAAAGTCCCACAGTCCGGCCACAGTGGAGCATTCCCCTCGTAACTCAGTACCATCCGGGACTGGAGCAACTGAATTACATTCTCCGCCAGGGTTTCGATTACCTCTCGTCGTGCCTTGAAATGAGAAATGTCTTACCCACTATCCTTCCCACACCTCCTACCGCAGTATTCCACCGTCCACCGAACCTACACAATATGCTCGTCCATCCTTACACAGCCCCTGCTCCCAATCCCTTACCTCATGGCTCATACCCCTATAAAAGACCTAGATGCAAGACCTGTCCCATTCATCCTCCTACCACCACATACTCCAGTCCGGTCACTAACATCACCTACCCCATCAAAGGCAGGACTACCTGTGAAACCAGTCATGTGATTTACAAGCTGAGCTGCAACCACTGTGATGCATTCTATGTAGGCATGACAACCAACAAGCTGTCTGTCCGCATGAATGGCCACCGACAAACTGTGGCCAAAAAACAAGTGGACCTCCCTGTAGCTGAACACGCTGCCAAACATGATACCCGTCATCTCAATGACTGCTTCACAGCCTCTGCCATATGGATCCTTCCCACCAACACCAGCTTTTTTGAACTGCACAGGTGGGAACTTTCCCTGCAATACATCCTATGTTCCCATAACCCTCCTGGCCTCAACATTTGTTAGTCACCGTTCTCACCCATCCAGCCCCCTCCCTGTTCCCATTCCAGCACTACACAGCCATCATTTCACCGCCACACCCAGTCTTTTAATTTATTTTTATTTTTATCTCTCTCCTTTCTGCTACTTACCCCCTCCCCCCTCCTCACCATCTCTCCTACCCTCCATCTAAACTGCAACACTTCACTGTCCGCCACTCCCACCATACTATCCCTCCCCCTCCCCACCCCAGCCTCCTCCTTACCCACATCCAGTCGCCTCTCCCATCATGCACTGGTGCTACTGCTCGCAGTGTACTTTCAGCTCTCTGAGACTGCAGACGTGTGTGCAAGTTGCGCTTGCGTGAGTGTATGTGTGCGTGTGTGTATGCTGACAAAGGCCTTAATGGCCAAAAGCTATGATTGTGTGAAACTTTTTATTCTGCCTATCACAACTCAGCATCTCCACTGTATAGTGAGTAGCAACTTTCCTTCTCTCGTATTGTTACATTCCATCCCAGATTTTCCATTGTTTGATTCATCATTCCTTAGAATTTTCGTATCTCATCTCTTAAACTTTAGCCTTCTTTTCATCATTACCACACTGTGATCTGAATCTATATCTACTCCTAGGTACGCCTTACAATCCAGTATTGATTTCGGAACCTCTGTCTGACCATGATGTAATCTAACTGAAATCTTTCTGTATCACCCTGCCTTTGCCAGGTATATCTACTTCTCTTGTGATTCTTGATCAGAGTATTTGCTATTACTAGCTGAAATTTATTGCAGAACTGAGTTAGTCTTTCTTCTCTCACATTCCTGGTCCCAAGCCCATGTTGTCCTGTAATCATTTCTTCTAGTTCTTCCCTACAACTGAATTACAGTCTCCCATGACGATTAGATTTTCATTTCCCTCAAAATCTTCATGTACTTTCTCTGCCTCTTCATCTTCAGCTTATGCAGATGCAGGTTATGAACCTTTGATGCAGTGGTTTCAATTGCCTTCTGCATCCTTATGCTGTCGATCATTGCTGGTTCTTCCGCCCTTTGTGGCAGTTTCCCACCTCAAGGTAAGTGGGTGCTCTGAACCTCTTTCCGGTCCTCCGCCCTCTTTAATAAGGCCGTTCGCAGAATGAGACTGAAGTCTTGTCCCGGAATATTCGGCCGCCAATGTTGATTATTAATGGAAATTTAAGCGGTGACAGGTTTTGCACCCTGTATCGTGGACGTTTTGATTTCTAGTCAAGGACGTTACTCATTGACCACGCGTGCATATACATATTTACATATTGCCACTTTGTAACGAAAAAGGACTGAAAAAAAATTTAGATAGAAAAAAGGGGGGAAGTGGGAAGCAGGGAGGAGGAGGGGAAGCGTTAAAAATGATTTATAACAGTGACAAGGTTGATAAATGGAAAGAAATAAAATATTTTGAAAGAAATAATTTTGACAGTGAATGATAAGTGGAGGCCACTAACGACCTATAAGTACATTAACTGGTCTGAAGTACCAGTTTAAAACACTCAAGAAACTGTCGACTTGCAAGTTGTAGCTGATCATTTAACATATTGCCATCCCTACTGAGTGTACGTTTAAAAATTTCCAATTCTTGATATAAGTGCAATTTCCGCCTTTATCTTCCTTACGAAGGATTACGGTTTCTTATAGATCATTAGGGGAATGATGAGTAATGAATAAATATTCGACAGTGTGGAGTTATTTACAAAATGTTTTGTAATGATGGTCCCTGCTACTAGACAAATCGAACTGACAGGGCGATCAAAGTAAGGCATAAAGAAAAGTAACTAGGAAAGAAGAGCGGTAATGTGCACACCTCCTCCTCCCTGCCTCCCATCTTTCCAAATTTACTACGTGCCGATTGATACTTTATCTGTTTGCTACGCTTATATGTTTTCGTACAGGTACGCCACGTACCAATGTTTCCCATTTCGTGCACTGCGACAACTTTGTCAGTCGCCATACGGCGTCAGCCACATACGGGTCGCTTCGCTATCTTTTAATTTCATGTACATTTCAATGTGAAGACTTGTACGCTTTGCCCAGCCCGAAGAGGAATGTTTTTAACGGATTTTATTTGGTTTTTCTGACGGTCTCACATACGATGTTAACCGACATGAGCTTCTTTGCTCTGAAAATTTTCATTGCCAATATGTGATTCTACTTGTACTTGCCGGTGCGGCCGAGCGGTTCTAGGCGCTTCAGTCCGGAACGGCGCTGCTGCTACGGTCGCAGGTTCTAATGCTGCCTCGGGCAACGGCGCTGCTGCTACGGTCGCAGGTTCTAATGCTGCCTCGGGCATGGATGTGTGCTGTCCTTAGGTTAGTTAAGTTTAAGTAGTTCTGAGTCTAGGGGCCTGATGACCTCAGATATCAAGTCCCATAGTGCTCGGAGCCATTTTTTTTACTTGTACTTAATTTTTTGTTTATTATATTTTCATCTATTGGTTTTGTACATCATTTACACCTTGATAATTATTTGTAACTAAGACGTGAAAAAATTCCTCGACAGATCCACGTACTTCTGAAGAAGACAATTTTACAATTATTAAAGCCACGGTCACTGGTTATTAATAAACTTTTATATCTGTAACTTGTCAGCTGTTTTTCTCATTTCATTCATTTACATTCACTGATGCTGAACAGCAGCTATGTTAAATAAAAAAATAATTTTTCATAACTAGATTTCACACACTCTTTTCTGTTTTGCTATATTACATGAGAATTACCTCAATTTTCTGCCAAAAATATTGATATTTCAATTAATTCTCATCATTCAGTATGAATATCATACTGACAGTAAAGAGAATGAAATTAAGGTGGCATCTTGCGGTCAAAGTATTTCCACAGGGATCAAGAAATATTGTTTTCCCACCATTTCCTTCTTACTTCATCGAAATAATCACTAAACGGTCACACTGATGAGGAATATAGCGATCGTACTTCGTTAT
Source organism: Schistocerca cancellata (assembly GCF_023864275.1). Classification (NCBI taxonomy): domain Eukaryota; kingdom Metazoa; phylum Arthropoda; class Insecta; order Orthoptera; family Acrididae; genus Schistocerca; species Schistocerca cancellata. Next base: position 619,763,070 of record NC_064626.1, on the reverse strand, counting down.
TATTGGGTTACTGCGTAAGTTCACAGTGTTTTTCCATAAGTTTAATAAACACAACAGATACACTTAACAGAGACCTCAATCGTCAATAATATACTGTCCTTCCCTATTAACAACAGTCTGCCAATGCCGGGATAATTTTTCGATTTTGTGACTGTAGAAATCATGTGATTTTGAGACGAAAAACTCGTCGAGCCATGTTCGGAGCGCATTTTCATACAGAAAGGAAGTTCCTTGAAGGTTGTTCGGTAGAAAGCGGAAAAGACGAAAAATTGAGGGCATAAAACCGGGTGAATAAGATAATTGGGGAATTATTTCCCAACCCATCATCTGTACACTGTTTCTGTCAGTCTAGCAGAAAGCAGGTGGACGTTATCGTGGAAGAGCACCACTTCACGCAGTCCTCTCGGTCGTTGTTCTTGGATTGCGCCTGCAAGAAGTCTCAGTTGTTGACAATAAATGTCAGCAATGATGGTCGCAACTCAGGGAAGCAGTTCGTAGTACACCACACCGTCCCGGTTCCACCAGATGCATGACGTTTTCTTTGTGGATGCGCGCAGGACTTTGTATGCCGAGCTGCAGCTTCTTTTGGGCTCAACCTTTCCTTTCTTTTGCTTTTGTTAACGTGAAGACACAATTAATCGTCACCAGCAACAAAACAGGACAGGAATAGTGAGTGTTGTTCACGACCAAATTGATGACCGACTAGCAGATATGCACATATGGCCAACCGATTATTTGAGTGATATTTACTTAGACCATTAGGTATCAATACATCCGATTTTTGAACCTTCCCCATTGCATGTAAATGTCCCACAGTGGTGGTGTAATGATCACATTTCATCACATTCGCCAATTCTCCCATACGCTGAAGTGAATTATTGTGGATTAATGTGTATAAACAATCTTTATCAAACCCCGAAAGTCTTCCTGAAGGAGGAGAGTCACTAATGTCAAAACGATCCTCCTTAAAACAGAAAAATCTTTTTCTTGCTGTGCTTTGTCCAATGGCATTATCGTCACACATGGCGCAAATGTTTCTGGCTACCTCCGCTACTGTCAACCCTCTGTTGGTCTCAAACAGAATAATATGTGTGAAATGTTCGATTTTTACATTTGGCACTCGATTTTCTAGCGTCCAGAGTTTCACTCACTATCCCCAGATGATAAAATGATAATATGTAAATCAAATAGCAACAGTGAACTACAAATAAAAAATGACAATCGATAAATAAGCCAATAGCAAATTGAAATACCAACATCCAAAACTAAAATGCTGCGAATGTATGCAAAGTATTCCGTGACAGTACACTTAGTTCAACTACTGTTACTTCGTTACTAGGTCATCTCTGCACGACATCCTCTGCACTCGAACACCCAAATAACGACGACACAGAACTAACAAGAGGCTCCAGCTCTTGGCTAATATACGAGCACGAGTACAATTACAGAGCAGAAAGTTAAGTGTTTATGTTTTTCTGTGTTTTCCTTGTAGTATATTTATTAAATTTCGCGTGTGTTTCTCTGTTTAAGAGTTTTAATCTCGCGTTTTCCTTCAGTCTGTAGCGCAACAGCTCACTGAACAGCCAGCTACGTAGCCCATTAATGCATCAGCGTCCATTGGTGTCACACCAGGAGTTTAGCAAGTTACATATCTAGAATTTTTTGCTTTTATGGTTCACTTCTTCAGTTAGTCTTGCTACGATGTGTACGTACTGTGTGTGGATGCAGGAGGAGCTGGCCGCAGACCGCGAGGAGCTGAATGTGCTTTTGGCCACAGTTAGTCATATTCAGGCTGCAGCCTCGGGGTGCAGCGGTGACGGAGAATCTGGCGCGCCGAATGGGACACCTCAGGCTGCTTCCGGGGCACCTGCTAGTGCACCCGACGCGAGGGATCCACCATCACAGCAGAGTGAGTGGCGCGGGTTGTGATGCGTCCATGTCGTTCGAGGCTGTGTAGCCTCGCCCATTAACCCTGTGAGTGGACAGGTGGCCGCTCCTTTAGCAGGGTCCGAGCAGGCGCACCGGAAGAGGGCTTCACTAGTTAATGGGAGCTCCAATGTTAGAAGTGTTATGGGTCCCCTTAGGAAGATAGCGTACAAGGCTGTAAAGAAAACCAGCGTGCACTCGAGATGGCTGGTGGGGAGCCTCGTCCGAGATTGGGAAGTGGCTTTGCCTGTGCTATCGAGCGTGTAGGGTGTAGTCGTCTGCATGTTGTAGCTCACGTCGGCAGCAACGACGGATTTCGCAAGTGTTCTAAGTGATCCTCAGTCCTACAGGCGGCTGGCGGAGGTGGTGAAGAACGCTGGCCTCGCGCACTGGCTGCAAGCAGAGCTCGCAATTTTCAGCCTAGTTCCCAGAGTTGATCATAGTTCAAATGGCTCTGAGCACTATGGGACTCAACTGCTGTGGTCATAAGTCCCCTAGAACTTAGAACTACTTAAACCTAACTAACCTAAGGACATCACACACATCCATGCCCGAGGCAGGATTCGAACCTGCGACCGTAGCGGTCGTGCGGTTCCAGACTGTAGCGCCTTTAACCGCATGGCCACACCGGCCGGCAGTTGATCGTGGTCCTTTGGTTTGTAGCCTAGTGGAGGGTCTCAACCAAAGGCATTACGCAATGGAAGCAGCTACTTGGGTAGCAGAGTACTTGTGGAGTGCACATGAGGGGTTTTTAGGATAGGGAGTAGTATGAGGTGCCCTGATGTATACTCGCCAGCCGAAATGCAGCAAGGGAAGTCAACCGGCGTTCGGAATAAATAAGCTCTAATGCCACAATTTTATCAGTAAACTTTCCCTCTGGGAAAGTTCTCACGCTCAGATTGTTCTTGGGATCGAGAGCTGTTTGAAACCCGGAGTGGGAAACTCTGAAATATTTAGCGAGTAGTGGAACGTATATCGGAAAGACAGAGGCCATAGGAACTGGAGTGTTCATTGCAGTTGACAAAAGTACTGTCTCTATTGAAGTCGAAGTAGAGCGTGACAGTGGAGTCATCCGGTCGCGTATAACAAGTGTAGGTGAAACTAAGTTAATTGTTCAATGTGTTTACCGGCCACCCGAATGTGCTATAACCGTTCTAGAGTCATTCAAAGAAAGTCTACGGCCAGTAGCGCGTAAATACCCAGGTCATGCAAGACTAGTTGGAGGTGACTTTCAACTGCAGAGTATAGACTGGGATATTTATGGATTATTTGCGGGGGTGGTGTGCAGACAGATTGTCTTGAGCAGCTAGCTCCGCAGCCCACACACAATGGAAATATCACAGACCTTGTAGCTACAAATAAACCGGACTTTACCGACAATGTCAGTATAGCGATCGTGAAGTCACTATAGGAACTATGATTACGAAAGTTAATAAATCAGTCAATAAGGCTAGGAGAATGTTGCTGCTAGATAAAGAAGGCAAGCAGTTATTATCATCTCAATTAGACAGTGAATTGGCATCACTTAGTTCCAATAAGACGGATGTTGAGGAAATACGGGCAAAGTTTAAGCAGATTGTAAATCATGTCATGAGAGTTGTGTGCCTAGTAAGTGGATAAAGGATGGAAAACTCTCACGACGATTTAATAACTAAATTCGGCGGATGCTGAGAAAGCAGAGGCTGTTGCTCTCTCTGTTCAAAACGGAACGCACAAACGACGTCAAGCGAAGGTTAGTAGAAATTCGTGCGTCTGTGAGAAGATCTATGCGCAAAGCATCCTATAACTACCCCCGTCACACCTTAGCAAGAGATCTGGCAGGGAACCTGAGAAAATTCTGGTTTTACGTAAAATCGCTACGCTGGTCTAAGGTTTCCATTCAGTCCCTTGTTGACTAGTCTGGTGTACCAGTTGTACGGGGGCTGGAACTTAAATAGTGGCAACTATTTATTCACAACAGATACAAAAGAGTTACATGTTTGCACTAGTTACTGCATTGTGTAGAACCCGTTGCCAGCGATGTGGAAGGCGTAGTATACCGTTATCAGAACCTATTCTCTTGATGGTGCGAGTGGAGCGGTCTACTGCCTGTCGAATCTCTGGAACAGTTCTGAAGCGAATGCCACGAAGTGGTTCCTTCATCTTTGGTATCAAATCAAAGTCACAAGGACTTAAGTCCGGGGAGTATGGTGGATGGTACAGTACTTCCCAGTCCCATCCACCGAACTGAGCAGCCACAGCTTGCGCTGTATGCGCCCGCGCATTGTCGTGCAAAATGATGGGTGGGTTGCGCAGAAAGTGTCACCGCTTCTTTCGCAAAGCTGGTCGGAGGTGATGCTCGAAAAACGAACAGTAATATTGTGCATTGACGGTCTGCCATGGAGGAACGTAATGCTTTAGGATAACACCATCGCAGTCGTACACGAGAATCACAATAACTTTAGACCGCTCCATTCGCGCCATCAACAGAACAGGTTCTGCTAACGGTATACTACGCTTTCCACATCGCTAGGAAATGGTTCTACACAACGCTGGTGACTACTTTAAAGGACAGGAACAGGTGGACACATGTAACTCTTTTATATCGGTTGTGAATAAATATTTGCCACTATTTAAGTTCCAACCCTCGTATATAGCAGAACGAAAGCCGAAGTTTTAAAGTTCACGTTCAAGTACTCGCTCACAGAGGAGAATTGTACAAACATACCGCCATTTGCTATCGGACAGACACCCGTACTGGCGACATAGGGATAAGCATACCTAACGTAGAGAAACAACTGAAAGATTGGAAAGTAAATAAATCACCAGGTACGGATGGAATCCCAGTTCGTTTTAACAAAGAGTACTCTACGGCGCTGACCCCTTCCCTAGCTTGCATTTATCGTGAACCTGTCGCCCATCACAAAGTCATACGTCAATGGAAAAAAGCGCAGGTGACACCAGTATATAAGAAGGGTAAAATAACGGATCCAAAAAATTTCCGACCAATATCCGTAACTTCTGTTCGCTGCAGAATCCTGGAACATATTCTCAGTTCAAATATAATAAACTTTCTTGAAAGCGACAAGCATTTTTTTTAGAAAGCATCGCACGTGCGAAGCTCAGCTTGCCCTTCTCTCACATGATACTATGAGAACTATGGAGGAAGATCAACGGGCAGATTCGATATTTCTAGATTTCCGGAAGGCAGGCGGCCCCATTGCAGGCTGTTAACGAAGGTGCTAGCATATGGAATAAGTTCGCAGATGTGTGGCTGGCTCGAAGACTTCTTGAATAATAGAACCCAGTATGTTGTCCTCTACGGCGAGTGTTCATCAGAGACAAGGCCATTGTCAGGAGTGCACCAGGGAAGTGTGATAGGACCGTTGCTATTCTCTATATACATAAATGATTTAGCGGACAGGGTATGCAGCAGTCTACGGTTGTTTGCTGATGATGCCGTGATGAACGCTAAGGTGTCGAAGTTGAGTGACTGTGGGAAGATGCAAGACGAGTTGGAAAAAATATAAAGTTGGTGTGATGAATGGCAGTGGGCCCTAAATTTTTAAAAATGTGAGTTAATGCGCATGAATAGGAAGATCAAACCTGTAATGTTCGGATACAGTGTTACTAGTGTCCTGTTTGACACAGTCCAGTCGTTTAAATATCTGGGCGTAACGTTGAAAAGCGATATGAGATGGAACAAACCTGTGAGAACTGTGGTAGGGAAGGCGAATAGTCACCTGCAGTTAATTCGGAGATTTTTAGGAAAGAACGGTTAACTTGTAAAGCAGACCGCATATAGGACAATGGTGCGACCTGTTCCTGAGTACTGCTCGAATGCTTGGGACGCGTACCACATCGGATTGAAGGAAGACACTGAATAATCCAAAGGCGGACTGCCAGATTTACTACTGGTAGGTTCGAACAACACGTGAGTGTTAGGGATATGCTTCGGGAACTCAAATGGTAACCGATGGAGTGAAACACTATTGTGTTGAGAAACACTATTATGAAAATTTATAGAACCGACATTTGAAGCTGAATGTAGAACGATTCTACTGCTGCCAACATACATTGCGCGTAAGAACCACGAACATGGGGCTAACGCTGAGCCATATAGACAGTCGTTTTTCCCTCGCTCTATTTGCGAGTGGAACAGGAAAGAAAATGACAAATAGTGGTGCAGGATACCCTTTGCCACGCACCATACAGTGGCTTGAGGAGTACCTATGTAGATGTGGATGTGGAGATAGTCAAGAGAGACCGGTGTGAAAGACTGAAGAAAGAATCCATCTCAGAGTTCGTCGAAGACAAAGCCGGATCGAACTAGGTGACTTCGTCAATGCCATTCTCCTTTTCGGCAATATGCTAGTCTCTATCTCACTTACAATCGTGATGACGGAAGCTGAAATGAGCGGTTAGGGCGACGGACAAAATATTGTCATGCTTACGAGAAATCTGTCGCTAGATTCATGTAACCTGACTGTGGTGTTGTTATAACGTACAGTGACGGAAAAAATTAGTACATCTAGAAAAACGATGTCGATTTTGATCCAACGACGGCATATGCCACCTGAAGGGTAGTAGATGTACTAATAACGGCTTCAGCGTCGGCCGCCTACAGATAGATTCAAATGGCTTTGAGCACTATGGGACTTAACATCTGAGGTCCCCTAGAACTTAGAACTACTTAAACCTAACTAACCTAAGGACATCACACACATCCACGCCCGAGGCAGGATTCGAACCTGCGACCGTAGCGGTCACGCGGTTCCAGACTGAAGCGCCTAGAACCACTCGGCCACAACGGCCGGCGCCAACAGATAGGTACCAGTGTTCATCTCTGTCCACGCTTTAATAGAGAACGCTCCCAGCCATAAGGCTCAGGGTGATCCAGACGTCTGCAGCAATCTGGCAACCATGCAACGAAGACGCACTCGGGCTTCCTACAGCAAACTCAACGACTTTAAAAGGGTTGAAACTGTGGCGTTCCGAATGGCGGGCTGGTCCTTTCGTAGAAATTCCAAACAAGTTGAACCTGCTGCGTCAATTGTGCAAAAATGCTACTATCAGTAGTTACGTATACGGGGTTCTGAGTGCCCAAACACCACGAACGTCCGCCAGAACCTACAGCTACCATAGCACAGATAAAAGGTCTTGTGAGACCAGATGTGTCAACAGGAACTGTTGCGAACCAGTTATTATCAGTGGGATTATGGGCATGCACATCTCTAGCCCGACTTCCACTCACGCCACAGCATCGAAGTGCATTGTTCGAGTGGCCCAGTCAGAATCAATTGGAAGATGGAATGCCGCGCCGTGGTCTTCAGCACTGAAAGCAGATTCTGCCTGCACGCAAGTGATCGATGTTTGCGCGTGCGACGTAGACCTGGTGAGCGCTGTCTCGTAAGAGTGCATTCGTCCAAGACACACTGTCCCCACCCCAGGCCTTGTGGTCTCGGTCGTAGTGTTTCTGGAGCTCGGTGCGTGCAGTACGTTGTTATATCAGTTCTTTTGTCGTGATATTTTGTTCCAACAGGATAATGCTTGCCCACTCACTGCCTATGAATCTCAGCGTGCTCTGCAAGACATGCAGCAACTTCTCTGGCCAGTATGATCTCCAAACTGGTCTCCAATAGAACAGGTCTTGGATGTGATGGTACGGGAAATGGCTCGTGCGATTCGTCAACCAACACCTCCTAGGAACTACGTGAGCATGTCGGGTAGGCGTGGCATATCGAATTCCAGCCCAATATTTGTCATCTGTATTCCCCCCCCCACCCCCCCCCCTCAATGGAGTCTACACCACGTATTAATGTAGGTGTTTCAGCATTAACAAATGGGTCGATAACTGGTAGCTCATAACCGCTTGTGCTGCTGATTCGTAAGCGTAATCATATCATGTACCCCATATGCACTGTTGCAACAACAAACCTTGTGTGAATTGGAAGCTTCTAAAAAGGTGTACTAATTTTTTTCCGGCATTGTACATATGATACTAGTCAAGAATGGTGCGGCCAACTAAAGCAATATTTCATAATAGAAATCAAATTATATGAGAACTATGTTACTTTGAAACTGTAAAGTAGCAGTGATTCCCTGCGTGTTGAAGAGCCTCCTCTAAACTTAAACTTTACAGCATTTCCGGCAGCCGCGCGGGGTAGCCGCGCGGTACTGGGCGCCTTGCCACGGTTCGCGCGGCTCTCCCCGTAGGAGGTTCGAACGTCAAGGGCATGGGTGTGTGTGTTGTTCTTAGCATAAGTTAGTTTAAGTAGTGTGTAAGCCTAGGGACCGATGATCTCAGCAGTCCCATAGGAACCTTCCACCATCATTTCTGGCATCCGTAGTGCCACGGAGAAGGAAGGAGCCTGCGTCAAAATTACAGATCGGTGATTTGGGTCATGATCGTTGAATATTCCCATCATATACCTGGGCAAATTGAGAACGTTATAATCTTATGTATAAGACGCCGCTTTTATCGACGCGGGTCATTTACACGAGGACAGTAAGTGGAAAAATTTACTTTTTCCCGTGAAACATGATACGAATTGTGTTTAGCAGGAGGTAATCCATTCAGATCCATCTATAAAATTTTATATTTGTCATTAAATCTGAAACAAGAAATATTTCCGGTAGAAAGTATTTTCTGCACTCAAGGTTTCACATTCACATTTAATGTTCTGTGTATTCTTGCATGACACAAAATATGTGAACAAGTTTCATTACTCTTTGAACTCAGAGACAAATCGTACCTACAAAAAAAAAAAAAAAAAATGTCGTGTGACGAGGGCCTCCCGTCGGGTAGACCGCTCGCCTGGTGCAAGCCTTTCGATTTGACGCCACTCCGGCGACTTGCGCGTCGATGGGGATGAAATGATCATGATTAGGACAACAAAACACCCAGTCCCTGAGCGGATAAAGTCTCCGACCCAGCCGGTCATCGAACCCGAGCCCTCAGGATTGACAGTCTGTCGGGCTGACCACTCAGCCACCGGGAGTGGACATCGTCCCTCTGAGTTTGCCATTTCAACAGCCCACCTTCACAGATTGTGAGAATGTAACGATAGCGTGGCAAAAGCCGACATCGAGCTTTTACTTAACAAATCTTGAATTTTTTCTTGTTTGGATGACGGGCTCTCTGCAGAAGTAACAGAGCATCAGTATCTTAGTGATTAAAACATCCTCAGTGCGACGCATTATTAGAGCAGCAAGTCACGTGGCTTCCTGCCTGACCATTGTGAAAACGATTGTGGTAAGTACACCACCTAATGTATTTCATTGTATTGTACATAATTTTTTTTCTCTCTCTCTCTTCTTAAGAGCTTCCCTGAAAAAACGTGAGCTTGACTAGCAGCCAAATCCAAAACGCGCAAACCTAGTTAATGCCACAGCTTACATTTCCCAGGACTAACGACGTCCACTGGACAAGTTAACACGTTCTTCCCAGTAGCCAAAACGTATACCCAATGATCTCCGGTCGAATCGATAGAACTGACAGACGAATCGAGAATGTATTGGGACAGAAGGCAAAAAAACCGAAACCTTCAGAAAAACTACCATTTCTTTTTTTTTTTTTTGGGGTAATACCGACACTCTTAGTGTGCGACCATGCTTTATTTGCTGGTCCTTTAGTAAGCTCAGCTCAGTATAAATGGGTATTACTGGATGAATGGGTAAATAGGAAGAGATCTGCAAACAGAATCTGGGGAAGTCAGTCAACGTGGAACTCCACAGTCTGCTGTCAAGTTCCGTGTATCACAAAATTTCGCTAGATCGCCACCCAAAGGGTTTGTTCGAGAAACGGTCATCACCATTTAACAAAGTTAATTGAAATAAGACATCATATCAAATATTCGAAAAAGTAACTTTTATCTATGATTTGTCGTTGCCTGTTATTTAATTAACTCAAATATCACTGTACTCAGTGTTGAAATACACCGTGGTGATAGTTAAAAAGCAAATCTTAGACGCGGGTGGGAAAAATTCACACAAACATAAATTATTAACAAACACAAGAACAGAGATAAAATGAATTTTGGCCATCATAATAAGTCAAAGATTCAGAGGTTCACCAAAATCCTATGACTGAATTGTTGTGCATATGGAACACTTTCTGATACGGAGTTTATGTGCGTCATCTTGCATATGAAACTAAGATACGCTGGCGTGGAGCACACGCAAATACCGTGAATATTCATGAAGAAAATAGAATTATTAAGATTTGTGAAAACTTTGAGAACACGGATGTAAACTGTATAGAAACACAGCAATAAAATATCACTAGGAATTAAGAATAAAATTTCTTCAAGATGGTACTGAAATTACACATGGTGAAATTACCACCACGTGGTATGAACAAAGCTAGACAATCTTAAAACTGGCAAGTATAAGAAATAAAACACATACACAAGAGAAAAGTACACACTTACACTCCAATTTAAAGGGGAGTGAGGCAACTGAAATTTAAACCTGCACTGGAGTAACGATCTTCTGGTTACGCAAAATAAGAAACGCACGAACTTACTAAATACAGAAAATATGCATATGAGTAAACTCTGAAAAATATAGGAACTGGACTACCGAATTTGAAATTGAACTAGCAGATCAAACATGCACATCAGTTAGAATAGCTACACTCCATCACACGTTTACACACTCACAAACGCCATGTCACTCTTAAGACTGCCATCTTCGCCTATCAAAGATTCAGTACCAAGTGATGAGAACATGCGCTCCCTGTAACGAACTTCCCCCAGGTAGCCTGATGAGACCGGAGGGGTCCTTCCTGCCACCAACCTAACTACTGTAGAATGAAGTTTCACATTACAGCAAGGGTACAAATCTCTTTGACTTCACTGAGAAAGCTACTTTTGCTACACTGTTGCTACCACATCAAACATCCAGATGCCGTATTGCTAGCATATGAAAGACAAACTCAACGTACCACTCAATGACTCAGTCATACAGAGGACAAAAAGAGAAAGGAAATTTGGAAACACAAAATCTAGGTAATACACGAGGGTAGCGGCAACTATTTATTTACAGCTCGTACAAAATAGACATATGTTTCTAAGTTTTACTTACCTTCAAAGTAGTCACCAGCATTGTGTACAACACGTTGCCAGCGATGTAGAAGTCGTAGGATACTCTTAGCAGTGGCAGTTGTGTTGACAGTTCGAGTGGCGCGGTCTATTGCCCGACGAATTTGTAGCAGTTCTGAAGCAAATGCCGTGAAGTGTTTCCTTCAGTTTAGAAATCGAGTTGAACTGACGAGGGTTTAAGTCAGGGGAGTGCAGTAGGTGGTATAGCACCTAGCAGCCCCATCAGTCAAACAAATCGGTAACAACTTGCACTATACGTACTTGAGCATTTTCCTCCAAATGATGGTCAGGTCCTGCAGAAAGTGCCATCACTTCTGTCTCTAAGCTGGTCGTTGGTTGTTTTCCAAGAGTTAATTCATACACATCATACCTGGAACCGTAACGAGATTCTGTATCACACTGATGTAAAGCAAATCACGGGAAAAAAATACAAATAAAAACCACTTGTCGCTCTGACACTATGAATAAATTCATGAAAGACTGACTATAGAGCACTCAATATTACACACAAACACCAAAATATTCGTCAATTGCCATATTCTCTCACATATTTTGTGCGCTGCTCAAAAATGGTTCAAATGGCTCTAAGCACTATGGGACTTAATATCTGAGGTCATCAGTCCCCTAACTAATCTAAGGATATCACACGCATCCATGACCGAGGCAGGATTCGAACCTGCGAGCGTAGCAGCCGCGCGGTTCCGGACAGCAGCACCTAGAACCGCTCTGCCACAGCAGCCGGCCTGCGCTGCTCACTCAAAAAATCATTTAATATTTTAAGTATGAAGGAGGTCTTCCGAATTTTGTGACCACAGTTCCTCCACTTCCAGTGCAGTTCCATGAGGAATGCGTTTCACGCTATTTGGACCACTGTATATATTGAAAAATTTCTTCACTGGGCAAATCGCTTGTTGGGTAGTTTATGATTCCGGATCCAAACCTTCTGTCCTATATTAAATACAATCTTTCTTTTTGTAAGATTTGGCTCTTGCCTCAACTGCACACTAACCTTTTGCATTGCAAAGTCCAGAATTTTTAGTACGGCACAATCTCGGATTGGAAGGCAAAAAAACCACGTCATTTACCTTACTTGGCGGCTCTTTGTTTTGTAGTACCGAGTCAGAAGGGAGCATAGTCGTCCCATTTGGTAACTCATTCAGTATGTCCTGAAATTGATCTATATGTATGCCCCATAACTGGGGGTCACAATTGCGATATAATCGAAAAATTTTCCCCATTTGCTGCATCCAGCGTTAGTTAGGTTTAGATGAAACATGGTATAGTGAGATACACAATGGTTTAATTTTTCTCCTGGGCAGAGTAAGATCCTAGAACTTGGACGTAAATCGTGATCTGTTATCAGAAATGATTTTCTTCACCGAACCCACCTTTCGCAGGAAATGGTTGGAGGATACACCTGCAACTGTCTTGCCCATGGCTCTGAATAGTGGAGTCTGACACACAAATTTTGATGTGAGTTCCAGAGCGACACACATACCTGAAACCTGTCCTAGAGCGTACTAGAGGAATGAAAATGTCCACTGCAGTTAGATCTTGAAGGTTACTCGTAGTACTGGGATGCAATGGCGCAGCATACGACTCTATGGGCGGTTTCGCTTGCTGACAAGGCCTACATACTCTAATAAGTTTCCGACTACAACGTGGCATGTCGTTAAAGCAGCATGGTTCCCGCATCTTAAGGAAACATTTTCATGTGTCGAAGTGCCCGTAGCTTAAATGCACCTACGAGTTTATTCACGAGTTTCTTTGGGATAACTAACGTCATGGGCTCGTCGTTTAAACAAGATCCCATTTCGAACAAAATAATGGACACGAATCGCCGCACTGTCTTTGTTGTGCCATTTCTCCTTTATGTTTTCAATACATTGTCCTTATCCTACTCCCGCCCGACGTTACTCAACGATGTGGACACGAAGTTCTGGAAAGCAACAGTTTTTTCTCCAAAATTGCTTTTTCTGCGCGCTTTAATCGTATCGGCATATGCGACAGCGCATCTATGATCACATTCTTTTCTCCGAGAATATACTTGATAGCAAATGGTTCAAATGGCTCTGAGCACTATGGGACTAACATCTATGGTCATCAGTCCCCTAGAACTTAGAACTACTTAAACCTAACTAACCTAAGGACATCACACAACACCCAGTCATCACGAGGCAGAGAAAATCCTTGACCCCGCCGGGAATCGAACCCGAGAACCCGGGCGCGGGAAGCGAGAACGCTACCGCACGACCACAAACAGCGGACATACTTGATAGCAAAATAAAATTCTTGGAGAAAGAAAGTCCAGTGGGGCAATCTCCTGCGCCCAAGTTTTGTGCTTATTAAAAATTATAGAGCGTGGTGGTCCGTGAACACTCTAGTCTTTCGGCCAAACAAAAAATACCGAAATTTCTTGAATGTCCATACAGCTCCAAGTGCCTCAGGTTCTGTAACAGAGTACCTTTCCTCTAATATTTAGAGCACTCTATTGTCATAGTAAATTGTTTTCCAAGATGGTGGATCACCTCACCATCTGTTTCAAAGAGAATTGCGTCTCACCCAGAGAAAGACTGTCCTTCATGATGCAAAATTCCTTCGTCAGATCAGGATGTGACAGAGGAGCGCATTGGTTAGTGCATTCTTTAACTTGTCAAATTCCTCTTATGGCTCCTGGTCCCAATATCACAGGGTGTTTTTGCCCTTCAAGGTGCAAAGACGAGGGGTCGCAAGAACACTCTTGTTTACAAACCTCTTGATGAAGTTGCAGAGGCCTAAATATGCTCTCAAATGCTGCGTATTTGGAGGCGTTGACGCACTCTGTTATCTCTGCAGTTCTCTCAGGGTCCAGTCGTATTCCATAGGCCGATACAATAGGTCCGATGAACTTTATTTCTTTCTGCCCAAACTGGGGATTTTTAAATTCACAGTAATACCTGCATTTTCGAAGACCTTAAATAACCTACGTAACACTTCATTACGTTCTTCCCATGACTTTTCCACGATGCGAATATCATTGACATAAAGTGTTACCCATGGCCATAAATAAGCCGCCAAAATGTTATTTAAAACTCTAATAAATGCAGCTGAATATACGTTCAGCTCAAATAGAAGGCACCGGAACCGGTAGCAACTATTGTAAACAGAAAGGCAGTCTACTGTGTACAGGAGGGATACAAAACGATCTGCCAGAAACTAGCAACGGAGATCGATCGATGATAAAAGCACTGTAACAATTCGTCCAGGCTCTCTGTCCTCTCCGTCTACAGCATGACGACAGTATTTATCCGTCTGGAAGCCAAAACAAGGCGAACATTGCCATCAAGTTTTGTTACGACTAGCAATAGAGAATTGTCGGAACTTATGCCATCCTCTATTACACCATCATCCAGCATTTTATTTCGTTCATGCTCAACCTGCTTCTTGCGTGCTAAGGAAATCGGACAAGGGTAAAGACAGAACTTCTGACTTCCTGAATCCTAAACAAGTAGACAAATCCTTTAATTGCACCTAGTGTCTCAGAGAAAATCCGCTCGTATTCCCCCAAGGACCGCAACAACTTCTTTCGCCGACTGTGATAGCCACATCAGCAACATTCCAACTCAAATTACCAACAAAGACAGCATTTCTTTCGATTTCGTTATTCAGGCAACTCGACCCATTAACGCAGCAAACTAAGACCTCTTGACCTGGTCGAGCCTCGGATTGAACACGAAAACTCAGGCAGCTGACTTCAGATTCACGACGTAATACACATTCATTAAATACAATATCAAAAGTTTACCATGAACCTGGACCATCATAGTTCCTCCAGCCACGTCATTCACTGTACGTCGGGTATATATAAAGTCTGTTCCCAATATATCAGCCACATTTAACAGGGGCAATGTAGAAATTAAACTCAAACTATTTCCTCTGACATAAAAAAGTTAGTCGAGTTTGTCTGTGTATTTCAATGCTCTTTTCTTGTATCACTTTCTTCACTTTGGCTCCCCTCAACCACAAAATTTGCCAAACTCCACCTTATTCACATTTCTGAAATGCTTGCTGGCTGATACTGAGAAGAGGCTACCAGTGTCGATAATGCACTCAAGTCGCACTTCCCTAATAGCAGTTGTAACTATCAGGCTGATTGCCATAACTTCCGCACTGGAGAATTCCTGCAAAAGTTCCTCCTTAATGTCACACATTCTTATATACCAGACATGTCCATTCGACCTTGCCACGGTCAGCTCCAGTCTCTCGCCCTCAGTATATGATACTTATTTCTCAATGCGGCCGTTACTGCTCGCCTCATTGTGTCTGGGATTTCTTGGCCTGATCTAGACTCCAGGTGCAGGATCTGGCGTACCATCGTCCGTATGCCTTTCTCTCCGAGACCGACTACTGTTCTCACGGTTCCGTCGTTCATTACGGATCCTATGATCCTCACGGTTCTGGTAATGTTGTCGGTTCCCAAAATGCTACCAGATACCGTAATTTTGTTGATAACTGACACTCCACTCATGCATTCAAGCTGCCACCTTACAATTGTAACAATACCCATGATCCTTGTTATTATGCCAGTACCGATGCGGCTGACGTGTTTGTCTTGTATCGGGTCCGCAGCTCGTGGTCTAGCGTTGCTGCCTCTGGATCACTGGCTCCCAGGTTCGATTCCTGGCCGTGTTGGGGATTATCTCTGCCCAGGTGTGTTTTTGTTGTCCTCATCATTTCATCATCATCATCATTCGTGACAGTTAATAGATTGGCCTGTGTAAAAAATTGGGACTTCGTATGGGCACCGATGACTGCGCAGCCGAGCGCCCTGCAAACCAAACACCAGTCTCGTATCGGTCTCGCTTCCATATGCTGTCCCGTCTCCTGTTTCTGCGGCGGCCGCAACTACAGTCGCTACGCCTCTATCCATGCGAATATGACCAGTTATACAGTGCATCATCACGCACATGGTATTGCAGTTGCTGTAGCATGTTTCTAAATCCGTCATCTTTACATCTTCCTGCAATGAAGATGTAGCGCAAGTTCACTGATAACTGCATAATGAAAAGGCGAACTAGTTCTGCCGGTCCGTAAGGATCGAACAAGAATGGACTTTCGTGTAGCTTATCTTCGAATAACTGAGCCGGGCTTGGAAAGCCTGAATGGTGCAAGTTTAGCATCATAATTATCCCATGTTTAACGCAGTTCTGGGCCGCCCAGACCAGTAAACCGAAAGAAAAATCTATTGAAACTCCTTGTGTGAGTTGCAGTCGCCGCTGCTGTCCTCATACGTATAGCTGGCTCACACTCGAGGTACGCAAACATGTATTCAGACAGGCAGGAGGAAGTGAAAATTCTGGACTGTTGCAAGCAAACCCTGGAATAAATCCCGTTTTGAGCATTCCAAAACACTTCGAACTTTTTCACCGACAGGAAATGTTTAAAATCAAATCCGTGCATTTCCCCTCGTGGAGATTGCTCGCGACCACTCCAGTTTCGATTTCTCCTGCCACCAACAGCGCATTCTTACCTATACTCGTCCGAATCTCCACCATGTCCGGAGTCCCGATCTTACTCTCCCATTTGTATTTACATACAAATTTCCTAGCGTCCACATTGTACCTAAGGCTCTCTAAGTGCGCTTTTCATCCTTAGTGTGAGACCCGACACCTTCTGATCCATGTCCTTAGGTATTTTCTCAGACAACGTGTTAGTACTTTCTCCTAATGCCTTGCGATTCTCCTCAGATAAGATTCTTAATAGCTCTACCATATCAAATTAATAGTTTACTACAAGGTTGATCCGGGATCCAACTGTACTTTCACTACTATTACTTAAGATCTTTCCTGCATTGTCCGTCACGAAAGTGGATGGCGTCGGTTCCTTTTCAAAACTTAGACCCACGATAATGTTACTAACGTTTACAGTAGTAAATTGTTCATTACCTGCACTACATCAGAGAAGTTCCATATTCCATCTGCTACACTACTGGCCATTATAATTGCTACATCAAGAAGAAATGCAGATGATAAACGGGTATTCATTGGACAAATATATTATACTAGAACTGACATGTGTTTACATTTTCACGCAATTTGGCTGCATAGATCCTGAGAAATCAGTACCCAGAACAACCACCTCTGGCCGTACTAACGACCTTGATACGACTGGGCATTGAGTCAAACAGAGCTTGAATAGCGTGTACAGATACAGCTACCCATGCAGATTCAACACGATACCACAGTTCATCAAGAGTAGTGACTGGCGTATTGTCACGAGCCAGTTGCTCGGCCACCATTGACCAGACGTTTTCAATTGGTGAGAGATCTGGAGAATGTGCTGGTCAGGGCAGCAGTCGAACATTTTCCGTATCCAGAAAGGCCCATTCAGGACCTGCCACATGCGGTCGTGCATTATCCTGCTGAAATGAAGGGTTTCACAGGGATCGAATGAAGGGTAGAGCCACGGGTCGTAACACATCTGAAATGGGACGTCCACTGTTCAAAGTGCCGTCAGTGCGAACAAGAGGTGACCGAGACGCGTAACCAATGGCACCCCATATCATCACGCCGGGCGGTAAGCCAGTAAGGCGATGACGAATACTCGCTTCCAATGTCCGTTCACCGCGATGTCGGTAAACACGGATGCGATCATCATGATGCTGTAAACAGCTCCTGGATTCATCCGAAAAAATAACGTTTTGCCATTCGTGCACCCAGGATCGTCGTTGAGTACACAATCGCAGGCGCTCCTGCCTGTGATGCAGCTTCAAGGGTAACCGCAGACATGGTCTCCGAGCTGATAGGCCATGCTGCTGCAAACGTCGTCGAACTGTTCGTGCAGATGGTTGTTGTCTTGCAAACGTCCCCATCTATTGACTCAGGGATCGAGACGTGGCTGCACGATCCGTTACAGCCATTCGGATAAGATGCCTGTCATCTCGACTGCTAGTGGTACGAGGCCGTTGGGATCCAGAACGGCGTCCCGTATTACCTTCCTGAACCCACCGATTCCATTTTCTGCTAACAGTCATTGGATCTCGACCAACGCGAGCAGCAATGTCGCGATACGATAAACTGCAATCGCGATAGTCTGCAATTCGACCTTTATCAAAGTCGAAAACGTGATAGTACGCATTTCTTCTCCTTACACGAGACATCACAACAACGTTTCACCAGGCAACGCCGGTCGACTGCTGTTTGTGTATGAGAAATCGGTTGGAAACTTTCCTCATGTCAGCACGTTGAAGGTGTCTCCACCGGGGCCAACCTTGTGTGAATGCTCTGAAAAGCTAATCCTGTCGGTTAAATTTCGCGTCTGTAGCACGTCATCTTCGTGGTGTAGCAATTTTAAATGGTTCAAATGGCTCTGAGCACTATGCGACTTAACTTCTGTGGTCATCAGTCGCCTAGAACTTAGAATTAATTAAACTTAACTAACCTAAGGACATCACACACATCCAGGCCCAAGGCAGGATTCGAACCTGCGACCGTAGCGGTCTCTCGGTTCCAGACTGTAGCGCCTAGAACCGCACAGCCACTGCGGCCGACTGTAGCAATTTTAATGGCCAGTAGTGTATATTGATGCCAGTGTTCCTCCGAGCCATAATCTGTAGGTAGAGGTCATTCACTGCAGTAGTAGCCCTGGACGGCCTGAGTGAGGCATGTCTTCAACGGTTCCTGTTTCGCTGTATCTCCTCCAAGTCCGAACATCATCGCTTTGGTTCACTCCAAGACGCCTGGACCCTTCCCTTGTTGAGAGCCCTTCCTGGCACACAGTAACAATGCGGACGCGATCGAACCGCGGTATTGACGGTCTAGGCATGGTTGAAATACAGACAACACGAGCCGTGTATCTCCTTCCTGGTGGAATGACTGGAACTGATCGGCTGTCTAATCCCCTCCGTCTAATAGGCGCTGCTCATGCATCGTTGTTTACATATTTGAGCGGATATAGTGACATCTCTGAATAGTCAAACGGACTGTGTCTGTAATACAGTATCCACAGTCAATGTCTGTCTTCAGGAGTTCTGGGAACGGGGATGAAGCAAAACTTTTTTTGATGTATGTATTTCCAGTTCAAATAACACTATAATCTTATTGATAAGAAATAGTTCAAATGGCTCTAAGCACTGTGGGACTTAACATCTGAGGTCATCAGCCTCCTAGCGTTAGAAACTACTTAAACCTAACTAACCTAAGGACATCACACACATCCATGCCCGAGGCGGGATTCGAACCTGCGACCGTAGTGGCAGCGCTATTCCGCACTGAAGGGCCTAGAACCGCTCGGCCACAGCCGCCGTCCAATTGATAAGACTCACATTTTTTATATGTTTATAAACTCCAGGGCACTCACTAGGTCTGTGGTGCAATGCTTTCGAAAATCTGAGAAAAACAGCAGAAAACTATAGGGAAAAACGAGTAATACACAGTGTGTAGAAGAACCGCGAGGAAACAATGAAAATTGCAAGACCAAGATGTGATTTCCCCCCCCCCCCCACTTGAACCATGGACCTTGCTGTAGGTGGGGAGGCTTGCGTGCCTCAGCGATACAGATGGCCGTACCGTAGGTGCAACCACAACGGAGGGGTATCTGTTGAGAGGCCAGACAAACGTGTTGCTCCTGAAGAGGGGCAGCAGCCTTTTCAGTAGTTGCAGGAGCAACAGTCTGGATGATTGACTGATCCAGCCTTGTAACACTAACCAAAATGGCCTTGCTGTTCTGTTACTGCGAACGGCTGAAAGCAAGAGGAAACTACAGCCGTAATTTTTCCCGAGGGCATGCACCTTTACTGTATGGTTAAATAATGATGGCGTCCTCTTGGGTAAAATATTCCGGAGGTAAAATAGTCCCCAATTCGGATCTGCGGGCGGGGACTACTCAAGAGGACGTCGTTATCAGGAGAAAGAAAACTGGCGTTCTACGGATCGGAGTCTGGAATGTCAGATCCCTTAATCGGGCAGGTAGATTAGAAAATATAAAAAGGGAAATGGATAAGTTCTAGTTACATATAGTGGTAATTAGTGAAGTTCGGTGGCAGGAGGAACAAGACTTTTGGTCAGGTGAATACAGGGTTTTAAATACAAAATCAAATAGGGGTAATGCAGGAGTAGGTTTAATAATGAATAAAACTAGGAGTGCGGGTAAGCTATTACAAACAGCATAGTGAACGCATTATTGTGGCCAAGATAGACACGAACCCCACGCCAGCTACAGTAGTATACGTTTATATGCCAATTAGCTCTGCAGATGATGAAGAAATTGATGAAATGTATGATGAGATAAAAGAAATTATTCAGGTAGTGAAGGGAGACGAAAATTTAATAGTCATGGGTGACTGGAATTCGAGACTAGGAAAAGGGAGAGAAGGAAACATAGTAGGTGAATATGGATTGGGGCCTGGTAGAGTTTTGCACAGAGCATAACTTAATCTTAGCTAACACTTGGTTCAAGAAACATGAAAGAAGGTTGTATACATGGAAGAATCATGGAGAAACTGCAAAAAGGTAAAAATTTAAGGAGATGTGACCTGGATAAACTGACTAAACCGAAGGTTGTACAGAGTTTCAGGGAGAGCATAAGGGAACAATTGACAGGAATGGGGGAAGGAAGTACAGTAGAGGAAGAATGGGTAGCTCTGAGGGATGAAGTAGTGAAGGCCGCAGAGGACCATGTAGGTAAAAAGACGAGGGCTAGCAGAAATCCTTGGGTAACAGAAGAAATATTGAATTTAATTGATGAAAGGAGAAAATATAAAAATGCAGTAAATGAAGCAGGCAGAAAGGAGTACAAACGTCTCAAAAATGAGATCGACCGGAAGTGCAAAATGGCTAAGCAGGGATGGCTAGAGGACAAATATAAGGATTTAGGGGCTTATCTCACTAGGGGTAAGATAGATACTGCCTACAGGAAAATTAAAGAGACCTTTGGAGAAAAGAGAACCACTTCTATCAATATCAAGAGCTCTGATGGAAACCCAGTTCTAAGCAAAGAAGGGAAAGCAGAAAGGTGGAAGGAGTATATAGAGGGTCTATACAAGGGCGATGTACTTGGGGACAATATTAAGGAAATGGTAGAGGATGTAGATGAAGATGAAATGGGATATACGCTACTGCGTCATGAGTTTGACAGAGCACTGAAAGACCTGAGTCGAAACAAGGCCCCGGGAGTAGACAACATTCCATTAGAACTACTGACGGCCTTGGGAGATACAGTCCTGACAAAACTCTACCATCTGGTGAGCAAGATGTATGAGTCAGTTGAAATACCCTCAGACTTCAAGAAGAATATAATAATTCCAATCCCAACGAAAGCAGGTGTTGACAGATGCGAAAATTATCGAACTATCTGTTTAATAAGTCACAGCTGCAAAATACTAACACGAATTCTTTACAGACGAATGGAAAAACTGGTAGAAGCCGACCTCGGGGAAGATCAGTTTGGATTCCGTAGAAATCTTGGAACACGTGAGGCAGTACTGACCTTACGACTTATCTTAGAAGAAAGATTAAGGAAATTCAAACTTACGTTTCTAGCATTTGTAGACTTAGAGAAAGATTTTGACAATGTTGACTGGAATACTCTCTTTCAAATTCTAAAGGTGGCAGGGGTAAAATACAGGGATCGAAAGGCTATTTACAATTTGTACAGAAACCAGATGGCAGTTATAAGAATTGAGGGGCATGAAAGGGAAGCATTGGTTGGGAAGGGAGTGAGACAGGGTTTACCCTCTCCCCGGTGTTATTCAATCTGTATATTGAGCAAGCAGTAAAGGAAACAAAAGAAAAATTCGGAGTAGGTATTAAAATCCATGGAGAAGAAATAAAAACTTTGAGGTTCGCCGATGACATTGTAATTCTGTCAGAGACAGCAAAGGACTTGGAAGAGCAGTTGAACGGAATGGACAGTGTCTTGAAAGGAGGATATAAGATGAACATCAACAAAAGCAAAACGAGGATAATGGAATGTAGTCTAATTAAGTCGGGTGATGCTGAGGGAATTAGATTAGGAAATGAGACACTTAAAGTTGTAAAGGAGTTTTTCTATTTGGGGAGCAAAATAACTGATGATGGTCGAAGTAGAGAAGCTATAAAATATAGACTGGCAATGGCAAGGAAAACATTTCTGAAGAAGAGAAATTTGTTGATGTCGAGTATAGATTTAAGTGTCAGGAAGTCGTTTCTGAAAGTATTTGTATGGAGTGTAGCCATACATGGAAGTGAAACATGGAAGATAAATAGTTTAGACAAGAAGAGAATAGAAGCTTTCGAAATGTGGTGCCACAGAAGAATGCTGAAGATTAGATGGGTAGATCACATAACTAAAGAGGAGGCATTGAATAGAATTGGGGAGAAGAGGAGTTTGTGGCACAACTTGACTAGAAGAATGGTTCGTGGGACATGTTCTGAGGCATCAAGGGATCACAAATTTAGCATTGGAGGACAGCGTGGAGGGCAAAAATCGTAGAGGGAGACCAAGAGATGAATACACTAAGCTGATTCAGAAGGATGTAGGTTGCAGTAAGTACTGGGAGATGAAGCAGCTTGCTCTGGATAGGGTAGCATAGAGAGCTGCATCAAACCAGTCACAGGACTGAAGACCACAACAACAACAAGAAATGCATGAATTAAAAACGATGAAAGACGGGATGCAGTCCTCCATCCCCAGTGTTGATTCTACACAGCGAAGAAGCAATGACGGAAATAAAAGAAAGGTTCAAGGGTGGGATTAAAATTCGGAGTGAAAGGTTATCAGTGATAGGATTCGCTGATGATATTGCTATCGTCAGTGAAAGTGAAGAAGAACTGAAGGATTTGTTGAATGGTACGGACAAATTGGTGATTGCAGAATTCGTATTGAGAACAAACAGAAAAAAGACAAAAGTAATGAAAAGAAGCAAAAATTAGAATTTCAAGGAGCTTAACGTCAGAATTGGTGATCACGAAGTGGACGAAGGTAAGGACGTCTGGTATCTTGGAAACAAAAAACCTATGGCAGATGAAGAAGGAGGACATAAGAAGCAGACTAACGCAGGCAAGGAGGGCATCCATGGCCAAGAGAAGTCTACCGATATCTCAGAATGTACTATCAGATTAGGGTATTGTATGACAGCGAATCATGAACAGTGGGAAAACCGGAGCAGAGAAAAATCGAAGAATTTGAGATGTCGTGTTGTAAAAGCATATTGAAAATTAGATAGGCTGACAGGGTGGAAATTAGGAAGTGGTTCCTCGCAGAAATGGTGAAGGGTTCGTATAAAAAACACTGACAATAAGAAGCGGCAATATGATAGAACATGTGTTAAAGACCCTATTAATGAAGACTGAGCTGTAGAGGATAAAAACTGTAGGGTAAGATAAAGATTGGAACACAAGCAACAAATAATTCAGGACTTAGGTTGCAAGTGCCACTCTGAGATGAAGAGGTCAGCGCAGGAGAGAAATTCGTAGTAGATTGCATCAAACCACGAAGAAGACTGAGGAATAGAAAATAAACAAATGAATAAAGACAAAAAAAGCTCCAGTACTGTCCGCGTGGCTCCAATTTGAACAGCTCATGCATATCGACCACATTTCGCTGCATTTTGATCGCAGTAGTAAAAACAAGCTGCATCCTTTTCACCATCAACATAAATATCCATAAATATTTCTACCTGCTCCTTCTTCCAACTTGTGGATAAACCATGACCAAATATCGCTTCACAGCTGCTCGTTTCGATTTCCTAGTTAATCTTTTTTCTGAAGCTCTTTTCCCTTCAGATCTGGAATGTAAATGAGCTACTTACTGTAGCTACACCTCTTCATGTCTTGGTACTTTTGAACTGGAAGGAATTGGAGAATGTTCATGACGTTCTGTCTGCACCGTCTGTAGGTGAGTTGCTGTCTTGAGCTGCAGAAGCTTCAAGTGTTTAAGGTACGCTGGTCTGTTACGGGAAGTGGCTGATTTTCTGCTCTACTTTGCTCATAGAAGTGCTCTTAGTGTCACCTAAAACGCATTTTATCTCAAAGAAGCTTTAAATCTCTCCATGTTACCTTTTCTAGTGACAGGTTTAATATACTCTCATTCCGTAACGATCTGTTTGCTTTTAAAAATATTTCAGAAATACACGAAAACACGGTAAGCAGTTGCTACTGGTTGTTTTAATTTGTAAATGTCTATTTAAATGGAAAAATACTCTATTGAACAATCGATAGTATCGTTCGGACCTGCTTTCGACTGTCGTAGTGCAGCAGTTCGACGTGGCATGGACTCAAGTCATTGGAAGTCCGTTGGAGAAATATTGAGCCATACTGCCTCTGTAGCCGTAAATAATTGCGAAGTGTTGTCAGTGCACGATTTTGTGCACGAACTGACCTCTCGTTCATGTCCGATAAATGTTCGATGATATTTACGTTGGGCGATCTGGGTAGCCAAATCATTCTCTAGAATTGTCCACAATGTTCTTCAAACCAAACGAACAATTGTGGCCCGTTGACTTGGAGCATTGTCATCCATAAAAATTCCATCGTTGTTTGGAAACATGTAGTCCATGATGGCCACAAATGGTCTCCAAGTAGCCGAACATATCCATTTCCAGTTAATGATCGGTTCAGTTGCACCAGAGGACCCAGTACATTCGATGTATACAGCCCATATCACTATGGAGCCACCACCAGGTTGCACATGTTGACAACTTGGGTCCATGGCTTCGTGAGTCTGCGCCACACTAGAAACCTGCGGTCAGCTCTCACCAATGTACATGGGGACTCATCTGACCACTCCACGGTTTTCCTGTCGTCTAGGATCCAGCCGATATGGTCGTGAGTCCAGGAGGAGCGTTGCAAGGTATGTTCAGCTGCTAGCAAAAGCACTCGCATTGTTCGTCTGCTACCATAGCACAGTTTCGCCACGTTTTCCTAACGGATACGTTCGTTGCACGTCCTAAATTGAATTTTTCGGATATCTCACGTAGTATTGCTTTTCTTTTAACAGTGACAACTCTACGCAAATGCCGTTCCCCTTGGTCGTTAAGTGGGGACCGTCAGCCACTGCGTTGACGATGGTGAAAGATAATGCCTGAAATGTGGTATTCTGGGCACGTTCTTGACATTGTGGATGTTGCAGTATTAAATTTCCGAACGACTTCTGGAATGCCGGCCGCGGTGGCCGAGCGGTTCTAGGCGCTTCAGTCCGGAACCGCGAGACTGCTACGGTCGCAGGTTCGAATCCTGTCTCGGGCATGGATGTGTGTGATGTCCTTGGGTTAGTTAGGTTTAAGTAGTTCTAAGTTCTAGGGGACTGATGACCTTATATGTTAAGTCCCATAGTGCTCAGATCCATTTGAACCATCTTTTGACTTCCGGAATGGTATGTCCCAGCTACAATTCCGGTTTCAAAGTCTGTTAATTCCCGTCGTGCGGTTATAATCACGTCGGAAACCTTTTCACATAATCACCTGTGTACAAATTACAGCACCGCCCCTTTCCGTAGCCGATACTACCGCCATCTGCGTATGTGTTCATCTCCATCCCATGGCTTTTGTTTCGATTAGATTAGATTAGATTTACTTTGATTATAATTAATCCATAGTGAGGAGGTCCTCCAGGATGTAGAAAAGAATACGTGACAAATATTTACAACTAAAACAAATAAGCTAATGTACCGTTCCACAGATCCCAAGTGGAATGATCGTATTTTATTTTTTTTTAATGAACACTACATGAAAGAGCCATTTTACAAATCCTAATGCACTGAATTTAAAATAATTTTTTTTATTTATTTATAAGGTAATAAACGTGCAACACAACTACTAATATACTTATTTACAATGAACACAATACTGCACTGAAATGGTGCAGAAGATAGATTGTACTTACACACACACACACACACACACACACACACACACACACACATACACATATTTACAATGAACACATTGCTGCACTGAAATTGTGCAGAAGTTATATATACACAAATCAGTTGGTTTTACTGAGAAATTCATCAATGGAGTAGAAGGAGTTGGCCACCAATAAATCCTTTAGGCTTCTCTTAAACTGAATTTCATTGGTTGCTAAGCTTTTTATGGCTGCTGCCAAGTTATTGAAAATGTGTGTTCCTGAATAATGCACACCTTTTGTACAAGACTAAGTGACTTTAAATCCTTGTGAAGATTTATCTTATTTCTAGTATTTATTCCATGAATTGAGCTGTTGGTTTGAAAAAGTGATATATTTTTAATGACAAATTTCATTAAGGAATAAATATGTTGAGAAGCAGTAGCTAGTATCCCTAGTTCCCTAAACAGGCTTCTGCAGGATGTTCTTGAGTTCACATTACATATAACTCTTACTGCACGTTTTTGTGCCCAGAAAACTTTAGCTTGGCTTGATGAATTACCCCAAAAAATAATCCCATTTGACATTATGGAATGAAAGTAAGCATAGTATGCCAGCTTTTTCATTTTTATATCTCTTATGTCTGACACAATTCGAATTGCAAATAGAGATTTGTTAAGACCAATGATTAATGTCCACAAATATTTTATTAGCTGATCTTTCTAAGACTACACTTGATTTGCTATTTATTGAAATGTTTGTATCATCGGCAACAAAACGAACTTGGCATCTGGTAATGTTACTGATGAAAGTCATTGATATACGCAAGAAAAAGTAAGGGCCCCAAAATGGAACCTTGTGGGACCCCACATGTAATTAGTTCCCAGTTGGATGATGCCTGATAGCTTGATACATGTCTCTTTCCTAATAGCACCCTTTGTTTCCTGCCAGAGATATAAGATTTGAACCATCTAGCAGCATTTCCTGTTACATTATAATATTCTAATTTATTTAAAAGGATATTGTGATTTACACAGTTAAATGCCTTTAACAGATCACAAAATATAACAATTGCCTGCAGTTTTTTGTCACCTCTGCGTAGTCGTCTCCAATACAATCGTAATCTGTGGTCATGATTTCGAATATTAGCAGATCACAATCAAAATACAGCTACATATAGAAACAGTTAATTTGTAAGATGTCCTCATAATACTATTTCTTATAGAGAAATAATTGTTCCTGTCTAACTATAAATGTTTCTGAACATTAATATTGGTGAAGTGTAGTCATCACAAGCATCCAAGTAAACCACGGATTACCATCCTCTGAATTGATATATTCAAAAATTAGCCTCTATATCGATTTGTCTTCCTATGTCATTTTGGGCCAATTTCCCCTATCTCCTTTGGTTCCTTGGAATTGTACTGATTTCTGAGTCCCTTGATGTATAATGTTGCCACAGCAGTCAAAATGAAACTGTTGTAGGAATTTTCGTTATCTCTCATTCTCTTGCAAAATATTCACATTCTCCTTAATATCATTTCCCTTAATTTCGTAACGTATTCTAATGTTGCAAGTGTGTAGCCGCAATGTCTTTCGAATGATTCCATAGAAAACTTATTACAATTTAATGGTCTAGATGAAACGTAAGAAAGCAGTTACTAACATTGGCTCCTACAAGCGTTCCGACAACAATTTCCGTTGAGATCCGAAATTAATCAGTAAATATTCCAAAATGAACTACTAATAACCAGAGAGGACAATGTTGGTGGATTTTACTGAGTCTAGAAAATATAATGCCGCAACTACATTTCTTCTCAAATAACAGCCTGGAAGCCACTTGTTCGTAAGAAATTGGTTTTCCACTCTCATTCTTTTTCGCTTCCACTGTCATCCAGTAAGTGATAGAAGTAATAAATAAATAAATAAAACACATACATTATAGAAGAAATTCATTGAAAATGCATCAGCAACATCTGTGTAAGGCAAAGATTATGAACAGGCGTAGCTTTATTTTAAGGTTGGTTGTTGGAGATGCTAGGCGACAGCTGATTCGGAATGTGACTATGTCAGAATGTGACGATGTCAGAATGCAGACTGTAGCTCTGTGGTCTCTTCAGGAATTGACGAACATTGTTCTTTGTGAGTACGGTATGTTTTTTGTACTAGTGGCATCTAATTTAATTCTTTGTGTTTCCCTATTCCGGACTGTTTTTACAAGAAGAGCTGATAAGCACTTGGCATTTCCGTTTCGCCGCAAAACTTTTTTGTCTGTCTCATTTTGAACGAGTAGTTAGTAAGTTTTCTCCCCTATATGTCACGTAACTAGTAGATTCACGCTGCTCCCAAACATTGGCAACTGAGTAGGTGTGCCCCCCCCCCCCTTTCTCTCTCCTCCTTATTTATTTTAGTCTGCATACGGGTGCCTTCATCACACACACACACTCCAACACAAGTTTAATTTTCGTCTGGGACTTTTCCTGTAGGGATTCCCTCTGTCTCACTCCCATTTGCATCTGGCTGCAAAGAAACGCGATCCTTTAATGAACCAGTTCTCTAACAGTGCGCAAAGTTTATTACACAGTCTAACTGAGGTCAATTCATGTGTTTTCTTTTACCAATGACGTAAGGTGTGATGTAATTTTATTTATGTCACAGATTCTAGAAGTGGATATTAAAGTTTGCCCTAGGATGTGTCTGTTACGTTCCTATATTAAATATTTAATATATAATCCTTTGTTTTCTTCTCGTAATATGTTAAGTTTTGAGAGTGGGGGAGAGGAGGGGTGGTAGGGGGGATTTCATTTGGGTAGTTACGGGTTTCGAACATGGCATGTCTGTTTTATTTGTAATGTGTTTATTTATCATTTGGGTTGTTGCATGGTGTATTACAGTTTGAACTGTTAGCATTTTCATAGCATGTTCTGTCTTTCTTATATTGTTCTTGTCAGCCTCGATCTGTTACTGCTATGGAAGCACATATGTGGTATGTTTCTTCATAAGTATTTAGTGTTTTCATTTCGATGTTTTTGCTCTACTTGCGGGTAAAAGTCAAGAGTAGGGCCAGCGGCATACTCACGTGTTTCGTGCTGGAATGTTGTCAGCGCTTGCCTTGAGGTATGATGGACACAGAAGAAGGTGTGTCTGTTATTTGGTAATACTTTAATAGAAGAAAGAGTGAAAATAGCTGCAACGAGGATCATGTGTTTAGTTACTCCTTTATTGACTCCCAGGTATTTAATATGTACTACTACTGCAAACCTAAGGAAAGCGTCGTAATCCACGACATTTTCGAAAAACGGTGAAACAGTTTTGGCAGTTAAGATCATAAATGCGACTGCTGCTCGTTTAGATCACAGGAATTTAAAATTCCCTTCTAGCCTCAGAGCTAATCCTAACTTTATATAATTCGTAACATATTCGGAAAAAGTGACGATGATTACTAATGTAATTCTCGTTGGTTCTACACGTAACAGCGGTAAAAGTCTACAACAGATTTAGATTTTAGCTCTAATTGCGCTGAGAGGTTTTCCAACGATACCTAATTAGCATTTTGCGTTTTATTCCTGAAGTTAAGAAATCTCCAATTCTATAATTCTTCATACCAATTCTAAGGTTTGTTATTTTCCTAGCTGCTGAAGTTGGTGTGAGTCGTATGAATTCTAGTTACCGATTCCAAGGCTATTCACTATTCGCATTTTCGTATTTTGTGTGTACAGTGATGGATTTTTCAGATTTTCATTTAGGTGATGTCGCCTGTACTATTTTGGATACTGATGATTCTTGTAATGGATAAGCAGATTTGTCTTCTGTAGGTTCATTCTAGTTGTCGATTCCAGGTTACGCAACTCGTGCGTATTTCCGACATGTGTGAGCAGTGGTTTGTTTCAACATTTCCATATGTTTTCTCCTCTATGTACTGCTGGAAGATATAACAAAATTTTTATGTCACAGTAGTGCATAAAGCAACAGTAAAAAAAGAAATTTCCATTTCTTTTTCCCTCTCGGTGCTTCTGCGACAAATAACAAATTTATTTTTCGCAGTAGTACAGAAAGCAACAGCAAAAATATAAATCCTAATACATTCTGCTGCACATACCTACTACGAAA
Organism: Schistocerca cancellata; assembly: GCF_023864275.1. Lineage (NCBI taxonomy): Eukaryota > Metazoa > Arthropoda > Insecta > Orthoptera > Acrididae > Schistocerca > Schistocerca cancellata. Next base: position 619,733,153 of record NC_064626.1, on the reverse strand, counting down.
AGGATGAAAATAATAAATCTTGCAGTCGGTAACTTGAACTGAGATATATAACTTAATTCTAGTTATCTATTCCAAGATAAGGTACTTTTTGCAGTACTCAAGAAAGCTACAACGAAAATATAACTCCTACATGAAACTACCGCGAAAACCACCTGATAATGAACGAAGGCTTGTTACTGTTCGCTTTTTTGCAGTACAACTACAGTTGACCATCATAGGTTTGTTACTTACAGCGTTTCTGCAGTAGAACAGAGACCAATACCATACAGTTAAATCTTTAATGAATTAGCAGTCCACACCTAAAAAGAATGACACATAGTAACTGAATGTGGAATCGTCAATTCAAGCCACACTACATACAGGGGAAGATAAAAATGGTGCAATTAGCGGTGGGCGCACGATTCCTCTTACAACTTCAAGACAAAAGTGTGTGTTCTATCCAGGAAAACGTAGTCCCATCTACAGGTTCAATAGAAATATGATTTCAAAAATGGTTCAAATTGCTCTGAGCACTATGGGACTTAACTTCAGAGGTCATCAGTCCCCTAGAACTTAGAACCACTTAAACCTAACTAACCTAAGGACATCATACACATCCATGCCTGTGGCAGGATTCGAACCTGCAACAGTAGCGTCGTTACAGAACAAGTAGCATGAACTGAGACAAGGCACTGCCGTGGGGAACGAATGCGGTGACTCACCGATGTTAGAGTCACGTTCGCGCCAAACTGTTTTTTCTCACATAAAACATCGAATTGTATCTAATTTACACCTCCACAATACTGTATCTTGTGTACTGTTTTGTCGTACTGATACCTCTACTTAAACGTTAAGACAATTCGTCCGTGTCACAAATAAAGCCAATACAAAATAGTAGAGGATACAGTAACATCGTCTGTATCTAATGAGGTACAAAAATCACTATAGGTAAGCAGCACTAGATTGCACATTACGCTACTCACAATAATTCCATTCTGTACGTTTGACTTCCCGGTTTATCTTCCCAAAGCCGGTACGTACACGTACGAGCAACGTTCAGTTTAGAGAAGATGTTCACCTTGCATTGGCAAACACTTCGCCACTCGCTGAGTCATACTTTGCTGGATCCTACGCACCACACGTGCATCCACCATTGCCGAAGTAGCATGCACGCAAGTTATTTTGTCTTGTATGTCTCTGGTTTAAGTACTATAAACTTGATCCTTTAAATGTTCCCACAAACAATAATCTAGTGGATTAAGATGCGGGGAACGTGGAAGTCAGAACACTGGACCTCAACGACCAGCCCATTACCCTGGAAATGCTTCATTTAAATACTTGTATGGATATGGTGTCTGTTTTTCGGACATGTCCGAAAGAACAGACACCATATCCATATAAGTATATAGTTCTGGCAAAACCGGCCCAGACCTTCTTCTGTGCATATGCACACATATTCCCCGAACTCTTACGGGACTTGGTAAGAATGTCTTCCACGAGTAATGAGTGTGTTGGGGTGGGATACTACGAGTGTAGCGTGTGGACATACAAGGTGAGAATGTGGGTCTCGCGGGACGCGTGCGCGAGATAGTCCCTGCAGTCGCGCTATCTTCTGTGCTCTCGGTGGCTCAGATGGATAAGCGTCTGCCATGTAAGCAAGAGATCCCGGGTTCGAGTCCCCGTTGATACATATCAACGCCCGTTAGCAGCTGAAGGGATAAATATAATTCTAATTTCCTTCATTTTAATAGCTACATACATTCATTCCAAATTATGGAGGTGCACCATCGTACTGAAACTATAGCTGTCGCCAAGCACAAAGTGGAACGTTTTCTAATGCTTCAGGTGTAGTATTCCAAAGAAACATAGGATACGGGGGAGTGTACAACTTGTCCGACAACTACTAAGGGCTCAAAAGAACTCCTCCCACGATTCAAGCCCACAGGTTTACTCCAAAGCGTACCTGAAAGCCATGCACATGGGTGTCATGTGTCTTGTGTTCTGACTAATATAGGTTGTGGCGGAGGTTGAAAATACCGTCATGAGTAAGCTTGATTCGTCAGTACATATCTACTTCTAAAATGATCATTATCCTCTACTTGGTGGAAAAGCCATTCATAAAACTGCACTCGTCGAATGCAGTCTTCTGGCCGCCGGTGTTGAGTTAACGTGTAATGATATGGATGCAGTTCTTCATCATGCAATACTTGAGTAACCAGTCTTTGAAATGTTTGGAACTGCCGTGCCATATCACGCTTACTTCACTGAGGTGATTAGTGAACAGTTTCATACTCACGTCCTCTACTTGTGGAGTACGTCTAGTCCTTGATTGACCTCTGTCCATTGCTTGTGGATGAAGATTGCCGGTTTCCCGAAGGCGATGATCCAGGTGACGAAAAAGGTTCTTATCGGGATGGTGCCTTCGAAGGTACCGCGTGCAGCTTTGGCACGAGCAGCATCGACAGCTTGGTTAACGGTTACACCCAGCACCAAAAGCATATCGACCTATTCATCGTTTATGGACTCATCCGGAAGGCGCCCTACACGAACTTGACAGGAGCAGATATGGTAGACTTATGTCCCATCAGTCTACTCATTCATTTTTCTTTCATTTTGTTCAATACCGTTCTCGGCTTTTGGTGTGGGCGGACGTCACACGACTCCCTCATCAAGTCCATCACTGAATCCTTCACTCAGATTTATTATTATTGTTATTATTATTATCATTATTATTACAGAGGAAGGCACGTCTCAGACCAAAAATGATGAGCTACTCTGCCGGCTGCTGAGTGAGATATGACAGCTACTACGATAATTCGGGTGAAACGCGATCCTCTGTACATTCCGATGCACTACACGACATGACGGTGTCGCCAGATCGTCATTTTCGTACGTGTGTTTTCAAAAATGCACCCAATCTCATTTTGCTAAATAAACTTTTTTCTTGAAGATGGATGAGAAATCGCATACCACCTTTCAAGATCGTTATTTTTTTCTTCACCCTTTGTGTCAGAATTCTGAAAGAATCCACAGTACAGACCTACATCTACAGTACACACCTACGGTTACGACAGTAGTACAGAAAGTGAAAATAGACAGAAATCCTGCAACAAACCATTGCACACTTCTAATGAGAGCCGACCGTTGTGACCGAGCGGTTCTAGGCACTTCAGTCCGGAACCGCGCTGCTGCTACGGTCGCAGGTTCGAATCCTGTCTCGGGCATGGCTTTGTGTGATGTTCTTAGGCTAGTTCGGTTTAAGTAGTTCTATATCTAGGGGACCGATGACCTCAGATGTCAAGTCCCATAGTGCTTAGAGCCATTTGAACCACTTCATCTAATGTGAAAACGTCAATGAACAATGAACCATGGCATCAGTAACTAGAACTGACCAGTTTACCATAATTCTAGTTATCGATTCCAAGATATGTAGTAGGTTTTTACTAAGCATTCTTTTTAACTTCCATAAGTGGTATCGATGGAACTGCGGGCATCACATCCCGTTACTATGTGTTATATTATTTGGTGCGGGTTCTTATACCGTCAAGTATTTCACTGAATGGTATCTCTCTTTCTACTAATCGAAAATAGCGATAAATAACAAATATTCGAATCGGTAGCTGCAAATGAACTACCAAGGTTAATTCCGTTTACTGATTTGCAGGTTTCTAATTTTTCGCAGTAATTCAGATTGCAATACTAAATGAAAAAAATGTTATGAAAGCCCAGTCCGCGCACCTATTGTAAAAGTACAAAAAATAGTGGAATGGTTGGAATCGCTAACTAGAATTAAGCTCTACACCGAGACACACACACGCACAGACACAGATGGCGGAAGTGTGGCGTACGCAAGGTATAAAAGGGCAATGCACTGGCGGAGCTGTAATGTGTATTCAGGTGATTCAGATGAAACCATTTCAAAAATCGTTTGGAAATTTAATATTCCGAGATCCACAGTGTCAATTTGAGGCATTACCTCCCACCACCGTCAACGATGTGGCCGACGGTCTTCACTTGCCAACCACCAAGATAATCGGTATTTCCGTGGAGCTGACAGTGTTAACAGACAAGCAGCACTGCGTGAAATAACTACAGAAATCAATGTGTGACGTGCAATGAACGTATCCGTTAGGACAATGCCGCGAAACTGGAGCGTGGCAGAGGACGACCTACGCGAGTGTGTTTACTAACAGCACGACATCACCTACAGCTCCTCTGCTGGGCTCTGACCATATCAGTTGGACCTTAGACAACTGGAAAACCGTGGCCTGGTCAGATGAATCCCGACTTATGGTGGCAAGAGCTGATGGTAAGTGTCGAGTGTGGCACAGACTCCTCGAAGTTGTCAACAAGGCACTGTGCAAGTCGGTGGTGGCTTCATAGTGGTATGGGCTGTGTTTACATGGAATGGACTGGGTCCTCTGGTCCAACTCAAAACATTATTGCTACTTTTCCTAAAAGACGGTGGAATTTTCATGTATGACAATGCGCCATGTCACCGAGCCACAGTTATCCGCATTTGGTTTAAAGAACATTCTGGACAGCTGGCGCGAATGATTTGGCCACCCAGACTGCCCGACATGAATCCCATCGAACGTTGCGGGACAAAATCAAGAGTCTACTTCGTGCACAGTCCTGCACCGGCAACACTTACGCAATTATAGACGTCTGCAGAGGCAGTGTGGCTAAATATTTCTGCCGGGGACTTCCAACGACTAGTTGAGTCCATGTCAGTGGCGGATACAGAAAAACCTCAAGGAGGGGACGCTAAAGATATCTTGAGCTACCTTTACTTTCACCGTAATAAAAAATAATCAAGCCACTTGCAAGATTTAAGGAAGTTTTATTTAAATTGATTGTACACATATACAAGATAATGCCACTTTATGATATAAAAACAGTTACACTTGTGGTTCTCTTCCTTAAATGATGATTTCTATGCGCCTATTCTTCCTGGCAAATTGGTTTATTACATCGTCAATAGGTCAACCAATGCAAGTGTGAGTGTTCAACAGAGTTAAGCCATTAAGTCGATCCCCCTTCACTGTCGACCTCAGCCATGTATTTTTACGCCACAATATTGAAAAATTTCTTTCTACTGTAGCAATAAATGCAGGTAGACTAGCAAATATTTTGTACAGCGTGTGCAAAGTAGGATAGTCAGATCTAGGACAGACGGACAACACTTGCATAACAGAATCACGATAATTATAGGCGTTTATGCTCGTTTGCTTGTACTGAAGAATCTTTCCCATTAATCTCTTTTTAATTACAAAGAGTGATTCGTCTTCAAAGAATGGTAGTTCTGTTAAGCACTGATTCAATTTATGTGCCACATCATTACCGTCACATTTCAGTAGTTGTGAGGGCGAAAGTATGTTGAATTTTAAATGATAAATATTTTCTTCAGCCATATTTCTCTCATGTCAGTCGTAACATGGTCCAGTGTTGGAATAAAAACAGTTCTTTTCCTACATATCATAGCATCATCATTATGATCGCACTTTTCCCTGTGTCTTTGTCTGTTTGCAAGATGAGGAACACTCATCTTCACGTCTAACTCTTTCGTAACTGCCATCGCATTCGCCTCTTCAACAATACGAGCGAAGTGGCTATCAGCATTAGCTCTCACACCGTCGTACACCTTGAGCGTCGAATCTAATTTTACTTTTGCCATCGCGATGTCCAAGCTAGTGTCTTGTAAGATTTTGCAGAATGGATACTGTATTTATGCTCGTAATGTCACTCAGTGTAAACAGAGAGATAATAAACTCGCAATTAGATAGAGCTATAAAGAGAATATTGGCTTTGGCAGACATTTTTCTATCCGTCTAACATTGTATTTCTTTAAGAACTTTGCAAACTGTTCTGAGATCATCTGCGAATTGAATAACATCATGTCGCTCAACCCATCTCGTTTGACAATGTGACTGCAGCGAGTGTTTTAGGTTATTCTTCAATGTTGCGAACCGCTTGCTAGACGCTGTAAAGAACGATACTATTTCTTCAATACTACCAAGTGAGTTTCTCACACTTGTGACATTGCAACTGCGAGAGACAGCGAGGTTGAGCTGATAGCTTTCGACACGGCGCAACTTGCGCTTTGATAGCTTTGTTTTTTTCTTGTAGCCACAGCTCCTCTCAATTCTGACATATTAACTGAGCAACCATCACAGATCATACACCACGCGGGGTAGCCGCCCAGTCAGGGGCGCCCTGTCACGGTTTGCGCGGCTGCCCCCGTCGGAGGTTCGAGTCCTCCAACGGGCATGGGTGTGTGTGTTCTCCTTAACGTAAGTCAGTTTAAGTTAGAGTAAGTATTGTGTAAGCTTAGGGACCGATGACCTCAGCAGTTTGGTCCTAAAAGATTTTACCACAAATTTCCAGTTTACAGCCTATACCCACACAGTTCTCCAGTGACAGAGAAAGGCTTTCCATTGTCCTTAGAATCGTAGTACCTAATACTTCACGAGTAACTCTACGCTCTTCATCTTGACTATCTTGAGATTCACCGTCAATGTTTCGACTACAATCATTGCTTTTATGGATGTCAACGAAACCCAAAAATATTTCGTGTAGTTTCCCGTCGCCATTAACATATCTTGCAGCGAAACTCGGTTGGGCACTGTGCGCTATGTCCGTAGTGTCATCGAAGATTATGCTGCAGTAACGAAAATCTTTGATTTCCTCCAGTATTCTCGATAACATCGCTGTTCACAGCATGAAATAAGTTCGTTACACGTTGTTTTACCCATGTAAGTGGCTTTCGCTTTAGTGGTCTCAAGGTGATGTTTTAGTTGCAAGTCTCCAGCGTCAACTTTAAATCTTAGAAGAGCTCTAAAGCTTCCCTCATTGCTCACTATACTTTCAGAGACATTTTCGTTTTCTAATAGACTCCGATCATCTCTATGCCCCAGCAAAGGAATACTTTTCTTTCCATTAAATATGATTGTTTTTATTATAGGTACATGACGGTCTCTGTTTTCCCTAATGCTTTCCATTCTCTGTCTTCACAATTATAACCTCAAGTTCGCGGTTGCCTCGTGTCGCCAAAAATAGTTTTGCATCTCTTGACGCTTCAACGTGGTTCTTGAGCTGAGAGTGGGTCTCGAGGTCACCATACTTAAGTTTGGCAAACGTTATTAGTGATTCAGTCACAAGATTCTTGGCGATAATGGATTTCTTTACTCCAACCATTTTATTATTCACAAAAACTGAACAGTTAATGCAAAGAAGTCCCTTTTTAACTTGTGGGAACACCAGCCATATATACTGTTCAAAGCGATTATCGTGTACTTGTCTGCGTTCAACGCGTCCCCTCTTGTTGTGCTCGGAAGTAGGAAAGATATAATCTTTTTCAGGTTTCCTTGGAACTGTGAGAAGCTTGTGTTTTATATCGTCACTAATATTTCCTGACGCTAATATATTCAAATAATTGTCAATATCCGTTGCATGAAAGGAATCACTCGACGAACTTTGGTGTGGAAGTTTTGACAAAGTGCTAGGCTTTGCCTGTACATCTGGTGGTTTTTCTGCGGCTGAATGGTGACCGGAATCTTCAGATGTTTCTACTTTTCTTTTTCTTATTACATAACGATCCATTTTATTGTACTGTTACGAAGTAGGTAAATTAGATGCAAATTATTCTCGAATAAGCACTTCATTCTCACCGAAAATGTAACATTAGTACACTTAGCACTAAAACACACATGGTCACACTCCGCGTATTTCTAATGTCACTAAGCACAACACTGACTGAAGTCCGTGGTAATAGCCAATAATCGCAGTTGTTCACTTTTTATCAATTCCAAGTTGTCGTGACGATAGTAGCTTTCAAACTGACTACCTGGCAGCGACCCTGCTTCTCTTATATATGTGGCTCAGTTGTTTCGTGACCACTCGCTGCCAGAATGTTCGCTTCCAGACTTGTATGGAGTGTGAACAAATACCTACTGTGAAAGCGACAAGCCAATATGTACCTTACGACGTGTAATATAAGGGCGAGTTTCCAATGATGACGTTATTCGGCAATCTGTGTATGTGGAACCTTTATTGTCGATTCCGTTCTTTTCTAGTGCATTCGGTAGAGGGCCTGTATAGTAACAATGCGTTTTTAAGACTTTTCTCGAAAGTCACTATTATCGGAGATATACGCATCAATAGTTTCGCATGCGTAACTCGTGTCACGAGTTAGGTGCGAAAACCATTGTCACGTTATTAGTAAAAATATTGTTACGAATCTCGTAACAATATTTTTACTGATAAATTACTATGAATTACTATTAGTAATATTTCACAATCAACTGATCACTCTCACTCTTGACTAATCTTCCCACTTACACTTGCTGCGTTTAGGACTTTTTACTTGCTCATTTTTCAGTCTTAATATTTCTCCTTATGAATAGATTAGATTAGATTAGTACTTGTTCCATAGATCATAAGTACGACACTTCGTAATGATGTGGAACGTGTCAGGTTAATAAGAAGTGTCTATACAAGATATTACATAACACAAAATATTACATGGCACTTAATATTTTTAATTTTTTTGTGGGGATTGGGAAATTACCCACTTACTATATCCCAAAAATTCATATAATGAGTAGAAGCTGTTCCCATTCAGAAATTCTTTTAATTTCCTTTTAAATGCTATATGGCTATTTGTCAGACTTTTGATGCTATTACGTATAAATGAATACATATATTATGAGGCTACAGTGAAGATCCCTAGCTCTTTAAATAAGTGTGTGCAGGATGATCTTGGATGAGCTCCAGCAATTATTCTGATTACACGCTTTTGTGCAATGAACACTCTTTTATTCAATGATAAGTTACCCCAGAATATGATGCCATACGAAAGCAGAGAATGAAAATAGGCGTGGTAAGCTATTTTACTGAGATGTATATCGCAAAAATTTGCAATGACCCTAATAGCATAAGTAGCTGAACTCAAACGATTCAGCAGATCTTCAGTGTGTGTTTTCCAGTTCAACCCCTCATCAATGCATACACCTAGAAATTTTGAATATTCTACCTTAGCTACCGATTTCTGATCGAAGTCTATATTTATTAATGGTGTCATTTCATTTACTGTTTGTAAATGTATGTACTGTGTTTTGTCAAAGTTTAATGAGAGCCCTTTTGCAAAGAACCACTTAATGATTTTCTGAAAAACATCGTTTACAATTTCATCAGTTAATTCTTGTCTGTTGGGTGTGATAGTTATACCTGTATCATCGGCAAAAAGTACCTGCTTTGCATCTTTGTGAACACAGAATGACAAGTCTTTAATATATATAAAGAACTGCAGAGGACCCGCAATGGGAGGCGGGGTGGGTGTGAGAGCCCCGCAAGCGCCCCCCCCCCCCCCCCCATGTGTATCCACCACTGACACAATATTAGGAGGTATCCATGACTTTCGTCGCCTCACTGTATAGGTCAGTTCTAGGTACCGATCCCAATCTTTTTACTTTTCCTTTAGTGGACACATTTGTTGCAAAAACGTTCTAAATAACGAACCGTGGTATGTATAAAATAAATTAAAAATAACAATATATTAATTATTCTATCTGTATGATGGTGTTTGTAATTGTAATTGATATTTGCTTATCTGGAACGTGGACGTTTAATTATTCGGTATCAGACGCTTGACAATGGCTTTTTCGTAAAGGCAATGTTACTCGTAGTTGACCGTGAATTAATAAAACTGAAATAATCGGACTTCGTAAATAAATCGTTTCCAAAGACTGCTGCGGTAGGTGCGGACTCAAATCTAAATCTCAATATTAGAATAATTTGCCAGCCATGTCAATACGTCGTACAGAGGTGTCTGTCTACTAAACATAAAAAAGTTACACAGTTAGTTAAATCAGATATATTCAATGAATAAGCCTACAGTTCATAATCCTACTTACTTTTATAAATATAAATTCTTTACAGAATCGAGTGCCTAGTCTGGTTGCAACTCGCAGTATTCTTCTCTCACATGAAATATGGCGGTGTGCCAGACAATAAAATAAAATACGTGCTTCTCGCACCACTTCAACCCGAGCTCTCCGTTTCTTCTTAATTAAACATAAGAGTAACGTAATTGTGCTTTTGTTTTATCAGCGACACAGCGCTGCAGTTGTATGCCATAGGCTTTATTTATTTGTCACTGATTATTTATTTAATTAATATTTCGCGTTTCCGCGGAAACTCACGCTCGGCATGCAAATGTGCCTTTATATATGTTTGGAGTCGGTTATTAGAACTAACCTGTACAGGTAAATTTTACTTTCCGATTCCAGTATTAGTTACTTTCGCGCAGCAGTCCAGATAGCAATTACAATTCTAGACATTCTACAAAAACCCAGTCCATACAACTAGTGCAAAAACTTCAGGAATTATGAACCATCCTATATCTGGAATCGGTAAATAGAATTAACCTGTAGGGGTTAATTATCGTTACCGATTCCAATATTGGTTATTTTTTTGCAGTAGTTCAGAGACCATTTACGACTGCAGAAATCCTATTACGTTTCTGTTCACACGCCTGCTGGAAAAACAGTTTAAGTGATGAATCATGATATGGTTGGTATCTGTAACTGGGATTGATCTGTATAGTTTAACTCTAGTTACAAATTCAAATATTTGTTAGTCTCTCTCAGTAGTTCAGAGAACAATTACAAATATGGAAATACTATTACATTTCAGTGCACACAACAGCTGGAAAAACGATTTAAATAATGAACCGTGGAATGGGTAGAATCGGTAACTAGAATTGACCTCAATAGCTAAATTCTAGTTATTTATTCCAACATCTGTTATTTTCGTGAATTTTTGAACCTGCATACAGGCCATTCTTTTCGGATTTCTGTGTCGGTTTCTCCACAGTTCGTGCTACTGTTAATCTGAAGTTTCATGCCTGGGCGTTTTATTATTTATTTCATTTTCCCATTGTTGTGTTACATTTTAGTTTCTCCCCGCTCCAAACCCTTCTTTCCCGCAGTAGTCCTATTGGATTCAATAATTATTATTAAAAACGAACTCTGTTTCATTATATTAAGACTTCACCATGCGCTGTATTGTAATGTGATTTAAAGGTTCTCTGTGATTTTCTTGAGCGCATAAATTGAGGTGATAATTTATTTCAGACAAGTATATTTCTCTTTTTTGTTCTTATTTATTTTCATTAACTTCAATTCTTTACTATGTGATTCGTAGCTAAGTAACTAATCACCTGAACTCAACTACGTAATTTTATCGTACCATACATTACGTTTGTTCGTTTACGAATACGATCTGTTGCTTCCAATGGCTGCCTCTATGTAGCCCTTTGCCTTAGTTACGTGTCATTGTTGAAAGCCCACGAGTGGAGTCGAATAAGTGATACTCAGGGTTAACAGAGAAACAGCCATTAATGTGTTGACTTGCTTCACACAAACTGCCCTTATTTTTTTCGTTTTGATAATAAACAAGTGATATTTCTAAAACTAATAGGCATTGTACTGAATAGGCCTGTCAAGGCCCCGAATAATATCAACACTGCCAAGAAAATGCGTAATTGTAGTTACTCGGTATGCAAGCCCCACTCTCTTGTTACCTGTCCATATAGTTACGTACATCAACTAATATCTTCGCCAATAACCTACTAAATCTGCTTCAGAAAATCTGTATTAGTGTGCCCTTCAGCTTTACCCAGAATGTTACTGACATGTAAAAGATAAAGTGCCTTAGGCTCAAATTACTGTTATCTCCTCAGTAGTCTAACTACATTCTTAATATTAAACTCACTCCTGACCAACAGAGAAGTAATGATGAAAAATTTTTCATGAAATCGTCTGGCTGGGTAAAACTTGTGCAAATCGCCTTCGTTCCCCATAGAAGCAATACTTCCCTTGCCTGAGCTCCCTTTGGAATCATCGCCACAAGTTAAGGGCCAAATACCTTGTAGAAACTAATTCAGCACCATAAGAGTATTGCACTGATATGTCAGTGCATTTGCTGCCTAACATTAACCGTAAAATTTGTGACTGGTAATACAAATGGTAAAAATAGTTTCTACATAAACTGTGCATCCCCGTCCACAACTGGACAGAGTAAAAGGATCAAACTTTTTTCATTTTGAAGTAGGTACTGGCCTGCTAAAATCAAAGCTATTTCCGTAATTAGCACTGGATGAAATTGGTAGTCAGCACACTTTAGAAAAGTAACTGAAATATAATTTTATTTATTCTAGATTCCTGAAGGCTGTCCTGCATTATAGGAGCACAGTGTGTGCAGGAATGTGGAATTCCTCGCTGTTGATTACCTTGATATTGGTTATTGTACTCCTACCACGTACCTCTATAGCACACTGTCACTAGTCTGTAACAATGTATCCTCATTAAGAAGCGAGAATCTTATAAGACTAGAAGATTCCCCAGGACCTACTAAAACCTCTAAGAGCCTCTCTGCATTTGTTTACTTAGCGACCCCTCCTATCCTGTCCAGACATTTATCATAGGTCTTTTGACCATACAATTCAGAGATCATTTGCTAATGTGAAAAGGTAAGATAGGTTGTTGGTCAGGTGGTGAGAGAGTTAGTTAGTTACTTTACTGAACATAACGTATAAGTACGAAATGCATCCATCCAATGTTCTAGTAGGTCCACAATTCCTCTAGAGATCGATTGTTTAAAGTTAGTTTACAAATATATACTTCATCGATTGACTACTTGATTTGTCAGCTAGCGTCCCATGCTATCTCAGTCACTCTACTCCATATCTTACTGTCATTCATCTCAGTCTTTGTATCTCTTTTTGCTACTACACTACCCTTGAGTTATATCATGTAATGTACAAGTAATTCAAACTTTTGCTTTAGTTATAAGTCTTCTGACTGGTTTGAATGAGGCCAGACACGAATTTCTGCCTCTTCATCTCAGAGTAATATTTGCAACCTACGTCCTCAAGTATTTGCTGGATGTTTTTCAATTTCTGTATTCCTTTACTGTTTTTGCCCTCTGTAGTTCCCTCTAGTACCATGGAAGTCACTCTCTGATATCTTAACAGATGTCCCATCATCCTGTCCCTTCTCCTTAAAAGTGTTTCCCACATATCCCTTTCCTCTCCGATTCTGCACCGAACCTCCCCATTCCTTACGTTATCAGTCCACCTAATTCTCAATGTTCATTTGTAGCACCACATCTCAAATGCTTCGGTCCTCTTCTTCAGGTTTTCCCACAGTCCTTGATTCTCTTATCCTATAAACAGCTGAACCTACTAAGCTGATGGGCACTCTAGACGTGTATCAGGTTGGCTTGGGCTTCGTGGTGGTTTGTTATACTTCACCTCATGCACCAAACACTTAAACAGGTTGAAACTTCCTGGCAAATCAAAACTGTGTGCCAGACCGAGACTCGAACTCGGGACCTTTGCCTTTCGCGAGCAAGTGCTCCAACAACTGAGCTAGCCAAGCACGACTCACGCCCCGGCCTCACAGCTTTACTTCTGGCAGTACCTCGTCTCCTACCTTCCAAACTTAACAGAAGCTCTCCTGCGAACCTTGCAGAACTAGCACTCCTGAAAGAAACTAACTTAAACAGGTTGTCACCTGAACACCCCTTTTACATACAATGAATTTTGCTTACTGAATATTCGGTCGTCGTTAAATATTATTAATCAGAGTCCAGCTACAGTGTGCCCTGAATCCGTGTGCCTTCTTCCCCCAACTTGGCTCAGATTTCGCCTCCTTACAAACTGCAGATAAAGATGCTGAACATTAATTTCTCGTTCTCATTCACTCCACCACATAAATAAGAAGTAAGATTCAATTCACCCTCTTATATTGTCTTCAAAATTACAACTCAGTACTTTATCAATGAGGGGAGCTACCAATTCGTATACTACCTCTCTGTACTACGTACATAACAGATCTCTTATTCAATTTGATAACAGACAATTACAATATATTTATTATCTTTGACATTTCGCGTTCAGAGATTTCATGGAGCTCTTTCTTCCTCATTGCCCACTCCATGGAACTGCTATCTCCACCTCAGCAGGTAGGGTCGTTTGACTGCTACCCACTTCCGCGCTCTGGATCGTTAGCTCTGGCGTCAGCACCTACGATTTAAAACACCCCTCAACAGTGAGGTGCTCACCACTTATCGACTACTCTCAGTTACGAACATCTTTTCTCTGACATGTGAATTTCAGGGCGTTATACCTCTCACTAAATGAATCGGACGTATCACTACATTCTGTGTAATTTATGTCCATTAGCAACTCAATACAGTTATTCAAATATCAAGTTCACATAAGAATATCAGTAGTGTCGGGGTGGTACCTGGTTTTAAGTTCCATCAGAGTAATACCTTTTTCTGCCGTGTATGTCAGTCACGTATATGTATTCCACTGTTGCAGTATATGATATACCATTCTGAAATAGATTTACAAAAATAGACATCTATTTAGTGAATACATGAGTACATTCAAGTGGGTAATTTGTGTACAAACTTAAATTAAATTTGTTCTGGGTGTCAGTTTATTAACACAAGAAAATGTAGAGAACATGACAGTGTATGGCTATGAATGAACATCTGTGAGGAGGGAAAAGAAGATACGATGTCAGAAAAAGTAGCAGGTAAGTGACCAGAAGGGAGTAGTTTGGTGGTAGTTCTGTTATGATTTAGATTATCAGATATAGCTGCTACTGTTGAAGGTGAGAAGCTGCAGAAGAAGACAAAGCATAACTTAGCTAAGTAGCAAAAGAAAGTCTTTGCTGCTGGGTAACCGACATGGTCGAGCATCGTACACCAACATATCAGCTACAGGAGAAACTAGGGTAAATTGTAAAAGCTACTGCCAGCTTGACAAGATACTAGAACTAGAGGATAATGAGGCACTGACCCCGTATTTGAGTAAAGAGGACCAGGTATTGATAGTTGAGAGACCAGGAAACAGCCTGGCCAGTAATAAAGATCTGGATGAGCTAGATGCAGCAACCTCACTCACAAATGTGAACTTTTTCTTCTGTAGCATGAGCAGTCCTTTATAAAGAAAGTCGTCACGTGAGTTAACCAGAAACTATGTTACTAGTGACTGTCTGTGAGGCAAACATTGGTTCAGTAACGGTTGCACCTGCTGTGAGATGGGTATATACATTATACGAGCTATACCTAAAGAGCAGTAGGGATGATAGATTACTCAAATGGATAGCTGAAAATATAAGGAAAAATTTTGGAAATTTGTGGTAAGCTCTTATGGGACCAAACTGCTGGCGGTCATCAGTCCCTAAGCCTACATACTACTTAACCTAACTTAAACTAACTTAGGCTATGGACAACACACACAACCATGCCAATGGGAAGACTCGAACCTCCGACGGGGGGAGCCGCACGGACCGTGTCAAGGCGCCGTAGACATCGAGGCTACCCCGCGCGGCGTGAAAATATAAGGAGGAATGTCACTGTCACCAATACTGGAACCTCTATGATTACAGATCAGACGTAAGTCTTTTTGGCCTAAATACGTTCTTTCACACAGACTGCTTTAAAAGAGGCCAAGATAAAAAAAAGGTACGTTAGTGTCACTGCGAGCTCTGCTCACCTTGTGTAAAATACTGAGCAGTAACTGTAGGATACTTCATATCTACATGAGTACCTAGTAGAGGGTTCATCGAAACACCTTGAAGCTACTTCCCAACTGTTCCACTCTCGAACGTCGCGCAGGAAAAACGAGGACTTAAATAATACTGCAAAGGCCCTTATTTTTCTTATTTTATAATGATGATCATTTTTTCCTACGTAAGTGGGCGCAAACAGAATATTTTCGAAAAAATATGGAAAAACCAATATCTTGTTCCACTGATATGCTCATTAAGTTCAAAATGGTTCAAATGGCACTGAGCACTATGGGACTTTACATTTGAGGTCATCAGTCCCGTAGAACTTAGAACTACTTAAACTTAACTGAACTAAGGACATCACATAATCCATGCCCGAGGCAGGATTCGAACCTGCGACCGTAGCGGTCGCTAGGTACCACACTGAAGATCCTAGAACCGCTCGACCACACCGGCCGGCCACTCATTAAGTAATCGGTTATGGAAACGCCATCTATGTACGAAAATTTCTAGATCGCCTAAAATATCCAAATCAACGCCCCTATTCTCATAACGAAGAATCTGCAAATCGTTTTCGATATCACGAAACTGATGACTGCACTGACGTAAATGCTCCTATAGCACTACCACAGCTAGGAGAACTGTGTTCCCTATATTGCCTTCTCAAATCCCTCCCAGTCCACCCAATGTTAAACTTATCTCAACCTCCACACGTAATCTTACAGGCCACCCACTTGCAAAACTTATTAAGAAGCTGCTGTAGACTATGTCACAGGAGCTTCCTCAATTTGTTAACGACACTGAATCCTACCAGCACCTTATGCTTTTTAAACTCATTACTAAACTTCAGAGAGGGTGGGCCAACATACGTCATAGCCGCGTATCTGACTTCATCGTTCTTTACTCCAGTCCCTTTCTGAGTCTGTGACAGAATTTTTCGCCCATTTTCCTAATATCACTTTCGCTCAATCCGTTTTCAGCCCCTATCTGTACAATAGTTGTTGTTTCCCTGTCGGTAGCCTTCTGGTTAAGCTCCTCCGACGTAGTATAGAGCGGCCCTTTAAAAAGTTTTGCAATTGGAGGTTCTATAAGATTAGGCATGGAGCTTGTGACAAGTCCTACATCGGACAGACTGGGAGGAGTTCATAACCTGATACGGGGAACACGAGTATCCTAGCTATGGTAGTGCACTAGCAGCACATTTACGCTAGTGCAGTCATCAACTTCGTGACATCGAAAACGATTCACAGATTTCTCTTTAGGAGAATAAAGTTGTTTATTTGGATATCTTGGAAGACCTAGAAATTTTCGTAAATAGACGGCGCTTCTATGATCGATTACTTAATGCGAAGATCCGTGGGAAAGGAATAAGCTTTTTCAAATTTTTTTTATGTCTTCCATTGCCGTTGGAAGTAAAAATCGTGCGAACTTCGAGACAACCGTTTATAACACCAAACATAATGTGACGTTTGTCGCAATTTTGAGTTTTTTATATGCTGTAATTTTCACTTATGTGATATTTGCTGTCGTATCGTACACGTTTTTATGCATTTGAGCTCACTTTTGTCGTTGTTCGTATTCTGGATGTACAACCTTTAAATTTTCTGATGATAATGGTGACTCCGCCAACTGGCATTGTGTTAGCTCAAGGTGCTATCTATCGACCACAGCGTGCATTAACTGCAGCCCTGGCTCTGGTACATTTCGTTTATGTCTATGCGTGTGGAAAGTTATTGCACATATGCATTTATTGTTTTACAGAATTTGTAAGTGCCTCTTGAACATCTGTAATTGTACATTGTATGTACAGTCTCGCCTATTTTGACATCCTCGATTTCTATTACTTTTGTACGTTTGTGTGTACTTTCATTTATATTACAGGAAGAGTTTGTGATCCCAGATTTTAGTTACAGACAGGTCACCACACAACGGACTGGGCCCGAAACATCTTGCGAATGTGGAAATAAAAATATCTCTAGAAACCGATATGAGATTTTTTCAGCAACCAACAAGCAGTTTAGAGCCATTTTTTTTATATTTGTCATGGTTGGCTAGCTCTACCAGGACTTTCAGTCTGAAAGTAAATACATTGCATCTGCCTATTTCAGAACTAAAGCAGCCACTGCTGAGTACGGAATTGAAAAAAACATGACCTTGAGTCGTCTCCGTCCAGCGTTGATCAGAAGCCGGTCACTTAGATCCTGCTAATGAAAGTTGTAGAGCCGACAATAGAGAATACTAACAAGTCATCGTTTGTTTACTTAATCACAATAAGGTGGATGCTGAAAAAGATTAGCTGTATTCCTCATTCTAAAAATATTTCAATTAAAACAGAAACGAAATAAAACTATGACTACCCAAATGATCTAGTTTGATGCTTCGGCATGTCTCCCATCAGTGTAGCATGATTTCAAAATTCAAGGAAAAATTCATTCGCACCAGAAAATAGGTCCACACTTTTACTGGTTCATTCCCTTGAAATTAAATAAAATTAATAATTCGACATCTTCAACTACATAGCACTCTGCATGCTACCGTATGGTGCGTGGCAGAGGGTGCACTGTTCCACTACTTTTCATTTCCTTTCCACTTCCACTCGCAAGTAGAGCGAGGGAAAAATATATTCTGGATGCCTCTCTATGAGCCCTAATTTCTCGTATCTTCTCTCCGGTCTTTCCTCGGAGTGTATGTTGGCGGCAGTAGAATCGTTTGGCAGTCAGCTTCAGATGTCATTTCTCTAAATTTTCTCAATAGTGTTCCTCGAAAAGAACGTCGCCTTCCCTCCAGGGATTTCTATTTCAGTTCCCAAAGCATGTCTGTACCACTTACGTGTTTTTAGAATCTACAGATGTATTGCTTTGATGTCTTCCTTCAATGTGACCTGGTACAGATTCCAAACACTCGAGCATTATTCAAGAATAGGTCACACCAGCATCCTGTATGCAGTCTCCTTTACAGCTAAACCACTCTTTCTTAAAATCCTCTCAATAAAGTGAAATCGACCATTCACCTTCCCTACCACAGTTGTCATATGCTCGTTCCACCTCATATCACTTTGTAGTGTTATGCCAAGATATTTAAATGACTTGACTGCATTGTGCAGGACACAAGTATTCAAACATTACAGGTTTGATCTTCCTACTCATCTGCATTAACTTATATTTTTCTCCACATTTAGCGGCCATTCATCACACCAACTGGAAATTTTGCCTGAGTCATCTTGTATCTTCCTGCAGTCACTCAACTTTGACACCTTACTGTACATCATGGCATCATCAGCGAACAACTGCATATTGCTGTCCACCCTGTCAGCTAAACCATTTATTTATAAAGAGAACAACAGCAGTTGCATCACACTTCCATGAGGGACTCCTGATGATACCATAGTCTCTGAGGAACAATCGCCATTGAGGACAACACACTGTGTTGTATTACCTAAGAAGTCTTCAAGCAACCTACACATCTGTGAACTTATCCAGTATGCTTGTACCTCCATTAACAGCTTGCAATGGGGCACCATGTCAAATGCTTTCCAGAAATCTATAAAAATGAAATCTGCCTGTTCACCTTCATCCATAGGTCTCAGTGTATCATATTATATAAGGGAAAGCTGAGTTTCACACAAGTGATGCATTCTAAAACCATGCTGATTCGTGCACATAAGTTTCTCAGTCTCAAGAAGGTTTATTATATTCAATATGTTCAAAGATTCTGCAGCAAACAGAAGTTAGGCATTGACACTGGTTGTACTTTTATATTAATCTGAGTTCTAGTTTAAAATTCTTCCTGTTTCAGTTATTTTGGGAAATTTCAGAAAATGAGAACAAAAATTAGGAAGCTGGGGACATTTGTTGTCCACAGTCAGTTTTAAAGGAATTGAAGAGAAAGCATGAAAACTGAGAACTGTCTCCAGAAAATGAATAGAGATCTTCTAGCCACATTAGTTTAATCATTAAAAGTATAATAGAAGATTTGTATTATTGTATCATCGTATGTTAGTGGCAGTGAAGTGGGGGAGAGGTGGGGGGGGGGGGGGGGGGTAGGATATTGGGATTAGTAGAAAAGAGGGGGCATCATTTTTCAGTTCTTGCATAGGACAACAAAATACCACCTAACAGCCTTGCACAATGTTACCATTGAAATAGTTCCATTTTAAGTTATTTGTGATTGTAGTCACTAATTATTTAGTGGAATTTGTGGCTTCTAATTTTCTTTGATTTACTGTGTGACCAAAAATTAGTGGATTTCTTTTAGTAATTATGTAGATGACTTCACGCTCTCCATTATTCAGAGCCAATTGCCACTTTTCTCACCATATAGATATCTCACATCTCTTGCATTCTTTCATCTGTTATCAGTGATGTTGCCTGCAGTACATTCTCATTCACACACAGTCTATGACTTTAGAAATAGTTTATATAAACAATGAAGAAAAAGAATCAAAGTACCAACTCCTTTGGCTCCTTTGGTATTACACATTTTATTTTCAGTGAGTGTGGCATCCAGTTATTTGCATATATTTACTGCAGCCTGTTAGGTAGGTAGGTTCTAAACAAACTTGATGGCTTATCTCTTGTGCCGTAGTGACATAATTTTATCAATATAGTCTTCAGTGACACCGGGTTGAAGTCACTGTTCAAGTCTGTAAATGTAGAACATGTAGTATCTCTCTTTTCAGCACCATCATATACAATACCTGACAGATTTCCTATTGCTTTTACTGTCGACACATTTGATTTAAAGCCAAACTGGATTGCATTCAACCAAAAAGTCAGAAGTCATATAGGACTTAGTTCCTACAGTAAATACTCTTTGATAACTTGATTTGAAAAAAAAAAAAAAAAAAAATAAAATAAAAAGGTCATTCTGTGGGCTAACACTTTCAAAATCAAAACCAAGACTGAGTGAGCATCTTATTGTGACAGAAGTGTGTTATGATTCTTGAACATATCTTTTCCAAAACCTTCAAGGAGTAGATAAGTACTAAGACTAGACAGTAATCATTAATGTCTATCTTACTACCATTTTTGCAAAGGGTTGTCACAATAGCATACTTCAGTCTGTTTAGAACTGCGCTCTTTATAATAAGGTAGTTACTTATATGACTGAACATTGCCATATTTGTGAATAACATGATTTTAGTACTCTTTTTTGAAGAGATATTATCAACAACACAAGAGCTTTTGTATTTAAGGGGGTTAACTGCATTTCCAGTTTCTTCTGAAGAATATGAAGTGTTGGTAATTTGCTTGTACATATGTGAAATTGCTTCTTGCATACATTCTCTTGTTTCATTCCTCCTATTCTCCTATCTTACAAGCTACACAAAAGTTCTTCTATATACCTTGCAGGAATAGCTGCCCTGGAAGAAAGGCTATTACAGAGAAAAGACTTAGCAATTGTTAAGATTTCCTGAAAGAAATTTCACTCTGCAGCAAAGTGGACACAGATTTGAAACTTCCTGGTTTATTAAAATTGTGTGCTGGAGCAGAACTTGGTCCTGGCATCTTTGCTTTTTGTGAAAAAGTGCTCTAATCACTGAGTTATTGAAGCACTAAGGGTCTTCAATCATGCTTGGATAGCTCAGTTAGTAGAGTACTTGTCAGTCAAAGACAAAGGTTCCAGATTTGAGTATCAGTCTGGCATACAATTTTACTCTGCCAGTAAGCCTCTGTATACAGTCTGAAATTAAGGATTGATGTAATAAAATTAAGTCTATATGAGCAACATTTAAAAGAGAAATCAAGACATAAGTTAGGAGATTTTATAACTTTGGTATTAAAGAAAACAGTGAAGTAATAAATTATAGCAATCAGGCATCCAATACTTTTAATAATCACTTCTCAGAACTAGCTCAAAAGATTGGCATCAGCAATCCTAGGAATAAAACAGAATGTGTGCAAGAAGCAATTCCACATATGTACACGCAAATTACAATCACTTCATATTCTTCTAAATAAACTGGAAATGCAATTAATTCCCTTGAATACAAAAGCTCTCATGTTATTGATAATCCCTCTTCAAAAAATTTACTAAAATCTTATTATTCACAAATACAGAAATGGGTTCAATCAAGTAAGCAGCCACCTCACTATCAAAGAGCACAGTTCTAAACATACTGAAATATGCTGTTGTGAAACCCCTTTACAATAATGGTAGTAAGATAGATATTAATGATTACTGTCTTGTCTTACTACTTATCTCCTCCATAAGGGTTCTGGAAAAGATTATATGCACAAGAATCATAACATATCTCTTTCAAAATAAGATGCTCATGCAGTCTTGGTTTTGATTTCAAAAATGTTATCCCACAGAACACTTTTTTTTTTCAAATCAGATTATCCATTACTTAAATGACAAAATAGTTCCAACTGGCATTTTCTGTGGCTGAACAGAATCAGTTGACTGTACAGTGAATAGTGTTCTTGTAGAGAAGCTGAATATTTTGCCATCAGAGATCTTTTTGGTAACTGGCTTTGATTCTCTCTAACCAAAAAGATGGTAAATGCTTGTGGTGGAAGTTGAGGGGAAAAGTCCTTGAGGGCAATGCAGGAACAGGACCTGAAATTGCACTTAGGGTTCTTATAGATTACCATGAGGCTAATTATAAATATCACAAGTGACCACGGTAGTGAGATGGAGACTGCAAGTGCAGATACACCTGCAATACAGTAAATGAGCAACTGCCACCCTGAGTCAGCTTCTGGGAAGACATGAGGTGCATGTAGAGCTGGTCCAGAAATCCTATCAATATAAAGGGGATGTTCAGGCCTTGGAGGAAATGAAGATAAATTGATTGATGCTAAAAATCTAAAGAACTCCAGAACATGCATGCTGATGGTGGACTTTCATTCCAGGTACTTAGTGACAATCAGGACAAAACAACATGAGGAACGAAGCATGATGGGAACTGTATTGGCCTCAGATTACCTTTCTTGTGAGTTCAGTACTCCTACCCAGGAAATGAGAAGAACTGCTTACAGCTGAATGAACTGCTGGTTGATTGTGATATCAGTTCCACAATCTGGTGTGGAGAAGCAACAACAGCAATAGCATACATGAATATCTTATTGGATTTTTTACTCAAAAGCAAGCTAGAGATCCTGAATGAGGGTGAAAAACCTACATTTAGGAACATAAGAAGAGAAGAAGCATTTGACATAACTTTTGGGCCCATTCTAATGGGCATCTACTGGTAGTGGTGAGGGAGCCACCCTCATCTGATCACACCTATATTGATTTTGAGGTTGAAATGGGTGACAAACAGACAGTGCCCTAGGAATCCAAAGGAATCAGACTGGGACTCATACAGGAAAGAAAAGGCATCAGCTCACTGTTACCTGAAGTCAGAAATTCGATAAGGAATCCACTAGATGTTGAGAAAATGTCAGAAGCTTTGATGTCTCTCTTTATAACCTCACACTTACAACACTGCCCAGTCACTGAGAAACAGACAAACAGAAATATACCTTCCAGGAACAATAACCTGGAAATGCAAAGGAAGCAGGTGAGAAGACTCAGTCTTACAAGAAGGAAATGACAATTGGAAAAATATTGGAAGGTCCCAGGTACAGCCCTGTGATAATGCAAAGTATTCTTTGTGGAGGTGGAAGATGCAGCTACACGTGCTGGACTTCACAAAATTCTCACCATAATACCAAGTAATCCAGGACATGCTCTAAGAATAAAGAAGGCGGATGGTGGGTATAGAAGAACAAAAAATTAGATGGCGGATGTGCTCCTCAAGACTCATTTTCTTTAGTGTACTCTGGCAGACAACCCAGAATAGGAAACAATCCCTGAGAGGCACTTTTTTACAGGTAATCAAAGAGAGAACTGTGAATTTGTCAGATAATGTGTTGATAAAAGAAATCAAGTCAGCAGGCTCAGGTGAAATCTTTTGAGCTCTACTTCAATGATCATAGGAGTGTTTAATTACACTCCTATGTAGGCTGTACAGGGTTAGACTAGCAGCACAAATCAATCCTAATACTTGTTGTTCTCATTTCAAAACCAGGGAAAATTGAGCATGCCAGTGCCAAAGATATGATACTGAGCAGTCTGTCCTCCTTTCTTTTAAAGGCATTAGAGAAACTGGTTAATGTGCACATTAGGGAAAGAAGGGTACCTAATGTTCCTCTATATGTAAACCAACAAGCGTAACAATCAGGCAAATCTTGTGAAGCAGCACTTCAACAACTGTCTGTTAAGATAGAAAAAGCACTACACTTTCAGAAAATTGCTCTCTACATCTTCCTCACTATTGAGGGTGGTTGTAGTAATACACCTTCAAATCTAGAATCTCACACCATAATACTCAGTATGGTAAATATCGAAATGGTCAGGGATATGTCAGCTGACCATACAATAACTTCCAGCTGCTTCAATAAACCTTTCATTGTAAGAACAGGAAATAGGGAGCAGTGGAAGAATGAACCACAACACTGTGTAGGAGACATAGTTTGGTTTATTCAAGGGTTGAAAACAGATGAAGACACTGGAGCCAGGGTGTATGGGATACATCAATGAGTAGAAAGTGCAGTCTCTCTAGGGAAGCTTTTAACGACCACCTTTGTTATGCCCAATGGATGACTGTTAATTGTAATAATTATACATGGAGAAATTAAATATTGGTCGAGTCTAGTGGTAGCTTTAAAGAAAAATTGCTCATTTGGTTTTTGAGGTTCCCCTTCAATCCACTGCTTGAATTTCTTCTGTCTGGAAGCCAGGTTCTCTTGTAGGTCTGGAAACCCTGTATGTTGTCATGTCCTTCCTTCCTTTGTGCCAGACAACATACAACCAACTGGCACCCAGTTAACATCAATCCAAAGTATATCGATAAAGATATATTCATCCTAAGATTGATACATAGAACGTTACATCAAAATTAATTTACAGGAAATGGAATTTGCTCAACAGCACAATAGAACAATTATGATAACACATATTCACATAAAAAATTTATCTTTTTTGCAGTACAGTAATTTTATGAAATTTATTTTTTAATCACAAGGGTTCAATTTTACAAGATATTTATAAGATAATTGCTTTTTCTATTTCTCTTTTTAATTATGCATTGTTTAGCTTGTTGACTGAGTTTAGCATTGAGTGTCAGAGTTTAAATGTATTTTTCCCATGTGGATTTTTTAGATAAATTAATTTTGTGTGTGTCAAAGAAAATTTTATAATTGTTTTAGCACAATATATACAGTCAGAGGTTAAAAATATTTCAAATAAGATCAAAGAAAGGATTAGATCATAGATTTGTGAATATACATGGTTCAGATGGTTTATCACACATTACAAGCTGGTCACAGTAGTCCTGGCAGAAACATTTGCTATTAAGTGTCTCTGGAGGAGAATTTGCTTGGGTGCTACAAGGATCATAGAATCTAAATCTATTCAGGCAGCCAAGCAGCTTTGAAATCTCTGCTAGCCCCTGCAGTGAGATCAAAGATTGTTGCTGATTGCCTTGAAACCCTCAAGAGAAAAGAGAAAAGCAACAGGATAAACCTGTTGTCAGTTACTGGGCATTCAAGAATTAATGACAATGCACAGACAGGCTGGCCAGGACAGATGTGATGACTCAGTTTCGTAGACAAGAACCTGTCCTAACCGTCACCATCACTAAGGTGTCATTAAGCCAAAAATACAAAACAAAATCAGAAGGTAGCATGTAGAATATTGTACTACGATCCAAAAACAGGAAGATAGCAAGCTAATGATACCAAAGGCATGTTTTAAGAGAAGCTCTGTAATACTCAGCACATACAGGAGAAAAATTAATCTCACGGTTGGGCTAATGGCAGGCTAAGGGAATTTTAACAAACACCTAAACACAATGGATACAGGGAAAGAAGCCCCTAGGTGTACGTTGTGTTGGGAGGATGATGAGACCACATCACATCTAAGCATTGGAGATCAAAAGTTCCAGAATATTTGGGTCATCAAATCTTGGAGAAATTGTATCTAATGAAGAAATAGTAAAGGGCCTCCTACTACTCTTTAAGCCCTAAACAGGAATGTAGATAAACAGTACATAATTAGTGACATCTGGTCTGAGAGATCTGACTTTTCCTCCATTATATTACTTCATAGAATTAACATTTTTTTAAATTGTTTGTGTTTAAGATGATAATTTTCTTCTTTTTGTGTAAAACATCAAATTGAGTATTATTTGAGTGCTATTTGTTGGAAATTAATTGGGGTTCTCATAAACAGTTACAATATTAGTTTTAAATCACAACAAAGCACAATATTTTTTAATAACTAACAAAATGATCTCTGTTTCATGTTCATCTTCCAATATACTGTCACTATCATCATCATCATTATGTACCACCACCACGACCACTATTCTCACTTACTATCAGCCCATTACCATTCTGTATTCTTCTCTGATCATCTTCTCTCATGTCAACAATTACAATTCAGAATCTGTATCTGAGCGATTATTTTCCATCTTGGATTCATCAACTCTCCCCTGCAACTGATCTTGAAAGTTTCTTTTCAAAATATTCTCTTATTCCTTGGATCTCTAGTAGAGTTTTGAGCACACTCTGAAACATCATCCATCATGGTATCTCCTAAAACATGCAAAAAGCATATCACAAAACAAAATGAATAATACAAAAAATAAATCATGTGTAATACAAAAAATATCTGGTCTAATAGACTGAGCCATTTCATACATAATATGAAACACTTGGTTAGATGGACAAGTATATTTTATGAAATTAATTCATACCTGACAACAAGAGGTCTAAAATGTATATTTTAGCTTTGTGTGATACCTCACAATAGTTATATTTCTTAATATGTAAATTGTACATTACTCATGACGACATAGATTGCATGTAAATGCTTAAAGATGGATGAATAAATAAATAAATAAATAAAGGCCACAAGCTAAACTAAAATGTTTCTGGTACACACGATTTTCCAGTGAAAAGGTCCTGTGGAGAGGACAGTGGCAAACAAAACTGAACTGCATTGCCACACAACAGAGAAAGATCTCTCAGGCTGATGTTTCAATTTAGAGGGTAAGGGTACTGGTTGGCTTTTCTAGAATCATGAAACCACTCAATAAACCCCATGTTTTTGGTATGACCAATAGTGGGCTGGTGCTACTGTCTTTTTTTTTTATCTCCATATTCAAATCAAATCAAGTGTGATCATTCAGTTATTTAAGTATGAGAATATGCTTTATTACACCTTACTTACATATATTCTTCATTATTTAATGTTAGTGCTATCAATACAAGTTGATAAGTATCCTGAAGAACCCTCTCTCTCTCTCTCTCTCTCTCTCTCTCTCTCTCTCTCTCTCTCTCTCTCTCTCTCACACACACACACACACACACACACACACACACACACTATTCATAAAATAAGATGAATTAGATAAGTATTAGTGTAACTACCATTGGGAAATAGTTGAAATCATTAAAACCAAAGCAAGCTCTCTGGCTCAATGGTATGTCTGTACTTGATTTTGCAGCTGAGTTAACCCTTCTTTTACTGTAACGTATCTCTATTGTTGGTTATAAAATATAGTGAATATTAAGAAAAAATAAATGTTATGTTGTACTTTAGGTAAAGATATATGTTACAATGGAAAGTGATGCTTTAATTGTGAGTTGGTGAAGCCAACAAATGTGGAACTAAAAACCTTGGTTATGGTGACAGACTGACCTGTAGTTTTTCCCAGGGCCCAGGTGAGGTTGGAAGCTGACAATTCAGTTGTGAGTTGGCAAAGCCAATCAGTATGAAATTTAAAAAAATAATAAATAAGAAAATAAAATAAAATAAAAATAAAAGATGGGCTGTTTGTGGTGACAGACTGATATGTACACTTGGCCTATTTGAGAAAATAACCAATAACAACTTGTTATAGTCACCATATTGTTTGCAGAGTTACCTGTGGTCAAAGCAAACAGCCCATATCGAACTTTCTTCTACTTTCCTGGAACTCATGAATCTGGTAGATGGAATATTTCTTTCTTCCTGATAAGCATTTGATTCAGTACCACAACTAAACTTATTGTCAAAAATATGATAGTGTGGAGTATTAAGTGAAATTTGTGACTGCAGTGGGGAATTTTGGTAGGGGAAGGTAGCAAGTTATCTTGAATAGAGAGCCATTGGCAGATACAAGGAAATTAACTGTGCCCCGGGGACATGTGTTGGGACAGTTGCTGTTCATGTTGTATACTAATGACCTTACATACAATATTAACAGTACCTTCAGACTTTTCACAGATGATGCAGTTGTCTACAATGAAGTACTGTTAGAACAAGAGCTGCAAAAATGTTCAGTCAAATCTTGATAAGATTTCAAAATGGTTCAAAGAGTAGAAACTTGCTTTAAATGATCAGGAACATAAAATTGTGCACTTTACAAACTGAAAACACATAGTATCCTATGACTATAATATTAAGAATATCACTCCTGTGAATGAATGGGAATGGGTTATGCAGATCTTGGTGCCTCTCACATCCATCTAGAAAAGATAACCTGAAGATGCCTACAGAAGGCGAAACACGTCGTTGAAAAATAAAAAACTAAAATTGCAACCAAGACTGTTTTTAACCAATACTGTTATGCACTGGTTTGCTGTATGCCACATATGGATATGGATTGGAAGAATTACTATAATATAGATGAGTCATGGCAAGAATCAGTCAACTCATACAAATCCCTATTTGTAACACATTGTAGGGACGTGAACTGTAACAACCACAATAGGCTCAGTCATAGATAAAGCAGATTCCAGCTTCAGTTTATTGGTAGAATTCTAGGGAACGCTAATCAGTCTCAATAGAATATTACTACAAATCACCTGTGTGACCTGCTCAGGATAATGGATGTGTTCAGAGAAGAGTGGCATGAATAGTCACAGGTTTGTTTCACCCATGGGAGAGTGTCACAGTGGCAGACTCTTAAAAATAGACATAAACTATCCCAAAGAAGGTACTTACAAAATTTCAAGGACCAGATTGACCAGGAATGTACTAGAAGCTCTTGTGTTCAGCTACTACAAGGATTGTGAGGACAAGATTAGATTAATTACAGTAAGCATGGAAGCATTTAAACAATCATTTTTCCTGCACTCCATTTGTAAATTTCCTGGGAATAAGGCCTAATGACTGATACAATGAGATGTACCTCTGCCATGTGATTCATAGTAGTGTGCTGAGTATAAATGTAGATGTAGATTTAAAAAGTGGCAAACGATTAATAATTTCGCAAAAATAAATAGAAAAGTAAAACAAATGAACTTAAAATGATATATGTATAACAAGAAATGAGAATCATCTAAAAATATAAAATAATAGAAATGTAAATAGGGACAGCCCAAGTGCAAACAGTTCAGGTTAAATACAGCATATAAAAACTATATTACAAACGTAGAGGTGTGCTGAATAAATTATTATGTATGTTGAAACTCAGTTACAAATGTTAAAGAGAAATCCACCTAAATCATTTGATGGATGTGCTGTCAGAATATAATTTCAATAAGTTAATCATGTGTTAGCATAGTGAGATACAGAGCATAATGTATGGCATGAATGTAAATACAGTACTGATAGCAATAGGAAATATCTCAAATTACATTTTCTCCATCTCTACCAGCATGGATTTGAAAACATCAGTTGTGTGAAACCCAACTTGCACTTTCTCTCATGATATGCTGAAAGCTGCAAATAAAGGCAGTCACATGGATTTTCCATTGTTTGATTACAATATCATAATACACAAGAAGTACTCTACAAAGCAAGGAGAAGACTTCTGCATATCTTCAGTACTGTACATGATCAATGCAAATAACAGACAGATTTTTTTTTTTTTTTATGATTGGTTGGTTGATTTGGGGGAGTGGACCAAACAGTGAGGTTATATTGGATTAGGGAAGGATGGGGAAGAAAATTGGCCATGCCCTTTCTAAGGAACCATCCCACCATTTGCCTGAAGCAATTTTAGGGAAATCATGGAAAGCCTAAATGAGGATGGCTGGACAATTGTGTTTGAATCATCATCATCCTCCTCAATATATGTCCAGTGTGCTAATCACTGTGCCACCTCACTCAGTTCTGTCTGATGAAGTGTGCTTCAAATAGCCCAACAATTATCACATGCACCCCTGTGTGTAGTACATTTGTGTGTTTCGTGACAATTTTGTTATTGTCTCTGAAATGAAAATATGTTCAAGATATTTTTATACATCCCACACCCATGAAGGCCATTTCACTTAGAGTCTTCAGAACAGATATAGGCATCTCTTTGCTTTCTTTACAAAAATATATATTATAGAGTTTCTTGCTTTATGATATGTTCTATGTTCTTCAGGCTCTCTTCTTTCTGGACCTATGGAATAAAAAGTATTACATATCTAATCTTGGTCTTTATCATCACTGAGATTTGTGTTTTTGTATATTTCATTACAACTTGTCTTTACAAATATATGGTTTAGGGTAGTATCAGTAGTTATTTTAATTCTTTTTAAGGTGTTTATTGTCTGTTATTGTCTGTTTATTGTCTGCTTTACATTGAAGTTTTCTGTAGGGCTGACCAGTAGTTCTTTCCTTTTGCTGAACCAAAGCAAATAAATATTGAAGTGTCCACATAGCGCTATGAATTCCTTGCCTAAACAAAGCCCATTTAAAACATTTTTCAAGCTCATTCATAAATGAGCCAAAATTGCCATTTGTAGACAGATGGATACAAACAATAATAGTATTTACACTGCTGACTTCAGTTAATCTTTACTCAAAATGTCTTGCTGCTCTGAGTTAGTGAAACTTATTCATCATTTTATATTTCAGTCCATGTTTGGCTAAAATTGCAATACCACTTTTGAAAATACTTTGCTGGTACATAGTGTGACACAGAAAATAAGACAGTCTGGACTATGAGTGAAAGTTTAAATATGTTTTGTCTCTAGCCAACATTCTGCAGGGCACAGAAAGCTTACTAAATGTAGTTAAGTATTTAGCAAAATCGTAATACCAGAAATTTGTGACTAACTGTATATTTTGGTGACATGTAGAAAGACTTTTGTTGGGATAATTTATTTGGTTACTGATTTTTTTATATTAAAATTTAAATCTTCCCTCTGAATAAGGACATGTCCATAAAAACTATCTTTGGAGATGCATGGAGCCTTCTTTTTCATCATTGATGTCTGAACCTCTGAAGCAGGGCTTCAAGACAACCAAATTATCTCAACTGTGTTTATAGATCTAGCAGCAAATTGTGATACTATTTGGAGCTAAGGGATAATATTCAAACTTTTAAGAGTCATACCATGTCTTAACATTGAGAAACCTGATCATCATCATGTTAAGCAGTGGAAACTTCCAAATTCTAATGGGGAATAAGGTGAGTTCTATAATGAAACTTACTAATAGCTTTTCATAAGGATATGTGCTAACCTCTCTTCTGTTTCCCCAGTGTACAGCATAAAGAAATTTGGATACACTAATGACTGGGCTCTTTCTTTGAGCCACAAAGACCTGGGTTTAACTGAGACTGTCTTGACTGAAGACTTACAAAATTTTCAAATACTTCCATAACTGGAAGTTACAGACAAGTGCTGCCAAAACAGAGGTCACCTGTTCCCAATTTAACAAAAAGTTCACCAACGAGGAAGTAAAGATATTTTGAAAGAAATGTGACAGAAGTCCACATTATCTAGGGCACTCTTGACAGGACACTCCTCTTTAATGAGCACTTCCTGAAAATTGCCACTCAGATGAAGGCCAGAAACATGGTGGACAAACTGTGTGGCTTGTTCATCAGCTCCAATACTAAGAAATTCTGCTCTTGGGCTGGTGTACCGTCTGTCAGAATATTTTGCTGCTGTCTGGATCAATAGCCCTCACATCAGACTTGTCAACACATAACTCAGCCAGAGTATTTGCATAGTCAGAAGAACAGTCAGAAACACTCAAACCTTCTGGCTGCATATTCTCAACCATACAGCACCTACATTTCTGCACCAAGAGTCTGCTCCAAGTGGGAGTTTATGAAAGTGACTGATGACTCTTATCTCCCTGTACACAATTCCTCTGCTCATTATAAACAGGATCTGGTCAATCAGGCCATCAGTTTTTGAAGAGAACCACAAGATCTGGTCTGCACTGAACAGAATAAAGATAACTAATTGAAGGTATGCTGACTCAGTGTACAAATGGGGATTAACAACAATGCCAAGCTGTGATTGGTACAGAACAACAAACTGCTGAGCATATCAGATGCGCTGGCATTCTGTAAGAGTTTCTGATGGCAACAAAGATATCATAAAATATTTCCAGTAGTTGAATTGATGTCTATCATCATCTGTGCTTTGTAAGTATTATAAATTTAATTAACATATAATAATGAGTTTTCTCTGTGTCTAATATGTGTGTTGTAAAGGAAAATAGTTTTCTTGTGATGTGATATTAACCATATGTTAAATAAATAATTCATTAATTTTGTATTTTGTTCATAGTACTCTTCAGAAAATCTATACAACGATGAATTATATGTAGAATACTGGGGAAGTGCAATCAGTCTACGAAGGAGATGGTTTACAAATCACTTGTATTACCCATTGTAGAATATTGTTCAGGTGTGGGAGCGTGTACCAAGAAGGACTAACAGGGGACATGTTCAAGTCACCTGGCCCAGAAGAAATCTTTCCAGCTCACCTGCAACAGGCAGGAGAGAATCTCATTAGTCCTATGCAGGTTATTCAGCAGTAGGTGTCATTCCCTATGCTTGGAGGGCAGGGAGGGTTGTCTTCATTCCAAAGCCAGGGAGAATCGATCATACCAAAGCCAAGGATATGAGACCAATCAGTCTGTCCTCCTTCATTCTCAAAAAGTTGGAAAAACTGGGGGAGAGGAGGCTAATTAGGACCCCTCAACATTCAAGCCAACACAGGTAGAACAGTGGGTTGCAGCTAAGGTGCAGAGACTGGCCTTCTTAGCCATAACAGGAGGAATTAGCAGCACACCAACCACTGGGATGGAAGCCATGCTGGGCATGGCTTCACTACACCTTTGGGTCAAGATGGAGGCAGCAGCTGTGCATACAGACCACGGCCTTGGGGCAGGGGTGTATGGGGTTCAGTCAGAACTGGAGGGCACCATCTCTCTTGAAAAACTGGCCTCAGTATTCGCTGAAATTACTGCAATCAGGGCATGTGTGGAGGAGAATATGCATAGGAGCTACAAGGGCCATAGCATCTACATCTTTCAGACAGCCAGGCAGCCCTGAAATCACTGGAAGCCTCTGTAATGAGATCTAAGATTGTGGCAGAATGCCACAGGGTTCTGGTGGAGCAAGGGGGAAACAATAAGGTAAACCTAGTGTGGGTTCCTGGCCACTCAGGAATTTATGGCAATGAACGAGCTGACAGATTGGCCAGGATGGGGGCAATGACTCCATTTATTGGACTAGAACCTGTCCTGACCATCACCAAGGCTATGATCAAACTAGGACTATGGAACTGGCTTAGGAAACAGCACAGAGTATTGGGCCAAGGTCCATAAACAAAAACATAGTAAGGTAATGATGCCTGAGCCATGCTTCAAAAGAAGCTCTGTTGAACAGGAAAGAGATCAGACTCATGACTGGAGTGATGACTGGCCATGGGAATTTCAAAAAACACCTACACACAATGAGTATAATGGAAGAAGACACTAAATGTAGGATCTGTGATGAGGGTGAAGAAGCTGCATCACAGCTAATCTTTGAATGCATGGCATTGGAAGGTGAAAGATTCAGAATCTTTGGGAAAACTAGACCTGGAGAAATTGTGTCTAACAAAAAACTGGTAAAGGGTCTCCTTGCACGATTTAAGGATATTGGTTGGCCTTACTAGATATACAGAGAATGATACCACACAATGAACTTGGTTTCGGAGTGGGCAGTGGTGGGTTAGACCTAAGCTGTTTTAGCTTCCCTGTCAAAATCAAATCAAATCAACAGGGGATATTGAATGTAAACAGAGAAGGGCAGCATGAATGGTCACAACTTTATTTGACCCATGGAAAAGTGTTATGAAGATGCTAAGGGAACTAAACTGGCAGTCTTCAACATAGACATAAGCTGTACTGAAAAAGCCTACTAACAAAGTTTCAGGAACCAGCTTTAAATTATGATTCTACAACCCCTCT
The DNA here is from genome assembly GCF_023864275.1 of Schistocerca cancellata. Lineage (NCBI taxonomy): Eukaryota > Metazoa > Arthropoda > Insecta > Orthoptera > Acrididae > Schistocerca > Schistocerca cancellata. The sequence continues at coordinate 619,699,416 of NC_064626.1, read as the reverse complement.
CCCCCTCCCCACACATGCACATGTCACTTATGTAGGTATCATGAATACAAGATTAGAATGATCACAACACACAAAGAGGCATTCAAACAATCATTTTCCCATGCTCCATACATGAACGTAGTGGGAAGAAACCATAATAACTGGTACAATGGGACATTAACTGTGCCATGCACTGCATGGTGGTTTGCAGAGTATAGATGTAGAAGTAGATGTAGATCACACAAATTAATTTCTTTTTTTAAATATTATCGTGCACCTATAAATGATTTATGACTTAATAAGCACCAATATGAAATGTATTGGTAGATTCAATTTATGACTGTGACATGTGCTTCATACTATTCCACAAAACTCTTACTGTGGGGTATTATGAAAGCGTTAATAGTAATAACTTATTGTCCAACAACCAAAGAAACTCTTTTGAGAATGTGCCAGTGTTTTTTCAATATTATAATAAACAGGGTGATTGTAATTAGAATGGAATGTTATCAAAGAATGGGCAAAAATTAGAGAAACAAACAAAATTTACAAAAATTTTCCCATTAGATGGCACTGTTAGTATCATATTGTAAATGGGTTCAGCTACAAATGACAGATCAATTGCAATACGATGGCTATGGTGTGATTTGCACATTAAATCAACTGCAATGTGCAATGTGCATTATCACACATTTGACATTCAACAGTTGTGGTGCTGTTAGCTAGGTAAACTCATCCACCATGGCAAAGTCGTACCCCGTTGGCAAAGTCATACCACACCAGATATCAAAAATCAGCTTTTAATTGTCTTGAGGCCAAAAAGCACAGAAGAAACTACAATGATATCAGTTTTCAGTTGTCATGTGAGTGGTGCAAGACATGTTGAATATGCTGTTCACCATTTTCTGCCATACGTTGAAATAAAAAAAACAGCATGTTCCACAACAAAGTTGAGTGTTTCAGGGGCCAACTTCAGAATGCATCGTGCAATGCATGCTTTCAGTTCAGATCTTTCAGATAACCCCACAGCCAGAAGTCACAGGGATTAATGCTTGGTGATTTCAACAGCCTGAATGTAGAAAAATTATGGCTGATAATTCTAGTATTTCCAAATTTTTCTGGAGCAGCAGCTTCTCTGGCTGTGCAGTTGTAATGTATAAACATAGGTTTTCCTTAGGGTACCGGTAGTATATTTGGTCCAATCCTGTTTTTAGTATATGTCAATGACTTTCCAGACAGTATAAGATATGGACAAAAATTTCTCTTTGTCGATGATAGCATAGTCGCGGATGAAACATCACAACTTCTATTAGAGAATGCAAATGAAACCCTCAAGGATGTTTACAATTGGGCAGTATGTAATAAATTGACACTGAACATAAACATAATGAACAGTATTCACTTCAGCATTAAGAGAGGGAACAACTCTGTTGCTATAAGCATAGATGATAAATTCTATAGATCATGTAGCCAATACTAAGTTTTTATGGATGAAAACTGGTTGTCAACTAACCTGGAATGAACATACAAAGATATTGGCAAAAGGAATGTCATCAGCATGCTATGCATTTAGTGTGTTAGCATCAATTTGTAACAGTCAATGTTGGTGTCATGTACTGTACCTACATACTCTCAGTACTTATGGGATTCTTTTCTGGGGATCAGAGACACAAAACATGGACATGGTGCTTAAACCACAGAAAATAGCCATAAGAATAATAACTGGAAGTGGTAGTCAGGCCATTGTAAAGAGCTATTATGTCCATCAGCTTAACTTTTCAGGTGAATGGTAGCACATAGTTGCATATGGAGTTTGGAATTGAGTCAAGGGACATAGCAGCATCATCTCAGTCCAGGGGTCATGAAGGATGTCGTAATATCATATATGCGAGTGGTAGTGAAGAGTGGAACTACGTTTCTCATAGCAAGAGACCAAGAACAATTATGGTTTTCATAGCAAGAGACCAAGAACAGTGCAGAAGTCATCAGTGGGTGTTCTGCGTGTGGGCAGTTAAGATGGAAACTACAATTTATGTTAAAAGTCACATGAAACATTAATGAAGAAACATTATTCATTGGAGCATTATTGAATGAATGAGGCAGTGTAGTTGCTAGGATGCTAACCTCACATTTGAGATGTGGAGCTGCTCTGTCTGGCCATCCTGATTAGGGTTTTCCATGGTTTTCATGAATTGCGAAGGCAAATGCCAGGATGGTTCCTTAATCAAGGCTATGACTGACCTCCTCTCCAATACCTATAGGTATCTGTCCTGTCTGCTTAAAGTATATTATGTATGCTGTGCATTATATTCTGGCCTCCTGACTGGCATTGTGTTACCTTAACAAATCATTTATCATTTTGAGATGGTCCATCAGTGAATAAGCTGTTGAAGTGTTGGAATGATGTTGCTATGCAAAAGTGTCTCATAGCATTTACTAGTGATAGTACAGGTAACAGGGCATGTAAGATCCATCTCCTCGAAAAAAAATATGGGCTATGATAAATAACACCATCAGCCCCCACCACACAGTTACCTTTGCAGAATGAAGCAGTACTGGTTGATGTGTGAGCAGATCTTCCATTGTCCATATTCTGCAGTTGTGAGTAATGACATATTCTTGGAGAGGGAAATGCGCTTTGTCTGACAACAGAATGTTCCATTGGCATTAAAGTGTCCACTTACATGTGAGCAATAAATTCTATAGTAAATATTTGTCTTACTGTTAGGTCAGTATGAAGTACTCCTGAAAATATGTGATTTGTATGGATAGCAATGCAGGATTTTTCTTAGAATTTTATGCATTCAGCTCACAGGCATGTCCAAAGTTTAGGGACTTACCCATGTGTGCAGTGTCAACATTCTTGTGATAGAGCCTTATCAGCAGTGCACAATCCAGCATTGAGAGAGACATGCCAAACTTCTCAGACACAAACTGTGGAACAGCCATTAACCATGTGTCTTTTATTTTACAGTACTATCTAGCAGTAAAATTTTCCTTTTTATCCCCAATCTTCAGTGATATTACACTGAAATTTGACATCATTGTGAGCAGTGATTTTTTTTCTTTTTCATTGTTTTGGAACTGGAACTTTATCATCACCCTATACATAATGTTGTCACTTCTAATTGCAGAAACTTCTTTGGCAATTTTCAGAGTAGTTTTTGTTGTGCTCGAGTTGTTTGATGTGTTCTTCTGAGATTGTCATAGTTTTGTGGTTTAAAATAATTTTGTTGTTTTAAAATGTCATTTGGAGCTTTATCAACAGGATAGCAGACATCCATGGTTGGTAAAGGTTTCATGAAGTGTTACAGTTTTAAGTGATTTGATGATTGCTTAGAAGATACAGAAGTGCAAAATGCAAAAGAGGAGACAATGGACAATGAAAGCTAGCAAATTGAAAAATTCACATGCAGAGAAAATTGGGGAACCTAAAGACTTAACAAGAGCTATTTTAGAGTATGATGAATCTTTGACTTTATTAGTAGTTATCTGACTAGCCAGGAGAGAGTGCAAAATTAGTAAATTGATCTCAGTAGATGGACATGAGCAAGGAAACACTGATACTACCAATTGGCACCAAGCCTTTACTTCATGTTAGGCAAATGTAAGACTACAAAAGAGATTTGGTATAAGCTGCATAGGACTGATGATATCACTGAGTTGAAAACATTGATCTGCTTTAACACAAATTTGATAACGTTGTGTGGGAAGCATTTGTATTGGTATCTGATACCACTTAACAAAGTATAATAAAACACTAAATCAACCATCATTGATAGACAAGCCCAAGCTTATCAATGACATGACCTTTGTTCATGAGTCTTGTGAACTTTGCTCAAACAGTTTTATGATATTTATATTACTTGGTACAATTTACCTGCTGAGGCAAAAATGCTGAATAAATTACAGAAATTAAATTTAAGTTATTGTTGTTGTGATCTTCAGTCCAAAGACTGGTTTGATGCAGCTCTGCTTGCTACTCTATCCTGTGCAACTCTCTTCATCTCTAAGTAACTACTGCAACCTACATCATTCTGAATCTGCTTACTGTATTCATCTCTTGGTCCTCCTCTACGATTTTTACCTTTCATGCTTCCCTGCAATACTAAATTGGTTATCCCTTGATGCCTCAGAATGTGTCATACCAATTAATTCCTTATAGTCAGGTTGTGCCCCAAATTCCTCTTCTGCCAAATTCTATTCAGTACTTCCTCAGGTATGAAATTAGAATAATAGATTGTGATGAAAAAAGTGTTGCTACCATCATGATACTGTGTAGATTCAGTCCATCAACCAAGAATGTTGCTTGTCTGTGAGACACTGAGGAATTAATAAAGAAGCAATGCAGGCAGAAACTTCTGAAGAGTAGATGAGAGAAATGTAGAAGGAAATGAATTTTCTGAAGAAAAATGAAACATGAGAACTAGTTTACAAAACTAAAACAAATATGGATACTGAAAATAAATGGGTTTTAGCTACAAAATTAAATGCAAATAGTCAACCTGTTTGATATAAGGCTCAATTGGTGACAGAAAGATATAATCAATGCTCTGGAATAGATTATGTTGACACATTTATCCCTGTAGCAAGATTTGAGGTGACAAGAGGCATGTTGAGTGTTGCAAACAACTGGACATGTCTGCGAATTACTTACGAGCCCCTGTGGTTTAAAGCAAGCCTCAAAATCCTGGTATGAATGACTTTTTAAATTTATTAGTGAATATCTGCATCCAATGAAGCCTTTCGGCTGAGGATGACAAGGTAATCAGTTGGCGCTGATGAGCCTTTTGAGGCCTATTTGGATGAAGTATAGTTTTAATAAATTATGGGAAAGCTGTTCAGATCCATGTATATTTTATGCTGGAAATCTGGTACCTCTGTTTTATATTGATGATCTACTAGCTATGGACTTCATTGACGCAATAGTTAAATTTATTGAACTGTTGGGTAAACATTTTCAGACCATCGTAGAAAAGGTTGATTACCTCCTTGGCTTACAAATCAAGAAAATTGACAGATGTATTCAAACAAATCAATCTGCAAACATGAAGAGAATTAGAGAAATATGGTATGACAGATGCAAAAACATTACCTTTTACCAGTTGAACAAGCCCAGTTTAAGGCTTGAGTGACATGAGCAGATGCTTGGGGTACCAAGCTGAGAGGGGCACCAGATACACAACTGTAAGATTTCTACACAGGACATACCACAAACTGTAGCAGTCACTTGGAGTGCCAATCTATGAGGAGTTTGAGAGGCACCTGAGCTCAAGATCTGTATGGTGCATATCACAATTAGTAGCAAAAACTAACATTGGTGAAAGTGTGTGAGGGAAAAGGGGGTGATAGCGAGCAGGGGGTTAGTCACCAAATGCTAAGTCACTCATATGTAAAAATGTTCTCAAACTGTGCAGTTGAACCTGGATGGATACCAGAGGGCTTGAAGTTAGATTAAAATGAAGTCAGTGATATTGCAACTCATAATGATATTGATCATGATGGAGACAGAGACACAGTGATCAAAAAGTGGTATTCTACTCAAATTTTGTGGAGATCCAATTATTTGGAAAAGTAAATTACAGGTTTCTCATCAATGAATGCAAAATATTTGGCTGCAAATAGAGCTTTCAAATCATGTGTGTGGTTAGACTAATTTCTGAATGAAGCTACAGCTGTTGACAAGTCCATCATTCCCTTTGCACAAAGTTACAAATGATTTAGGAACTTGTTGGTGTAATTTCAACTTTATGATATATCCAAAATGTTTTCAGGGAGTGTGAAAATATCAATGTTTCTTCAATGTTGTTATACACACCATCCAGTCATGTTAATGTGACCAGTGCCTATGTTTGAAGTCAATGTGCAACAACCACTCACAGCACTACCAGTGCAGGGTATATAAAATTTCAGGGAACACAGAAACCAGTGCAGCCATTGTTGTAATGTGGAGACAGAACAATTTATCTGACAGCAAAAAGGACATGATCATTGACCTTCGGTTTGAGGGTGGAAGCATTTCCAAAATCGCTCAGTTTGTAAGCTGTTCGTGCTGCTATGGTTAAAGGATACCATGCTGGGCAAAATGATGCTATCCAAAGCCGCTGCCAAAGCCGCTGCCTACCTCGTGATGACTGGGTGTTGTGTGATGTCCTTAGGTTAGTTAGGTTTAAGTAGTTCTAAGTTCTAGGGGACTGATGACCATAGATGTAAAGTCCCATAGTGCTCAGAGCCAAAGCAAGTGACAAAGGCTGTGTGTGTGTGTGTGTGTGTGTGTGTGTGTGTGTGTGTAGAAGAATGTGTTATGGATGACAGCTTAGCTTAAACGTATAGCATATAGCAGTCTTTTTGTTGTGCTTGTATGTGACTGGTGAGTAGCAATCCGTCATTTCAATAATATTGTAGTTAATTCATTCTGAATTGTTTTATTTACTGTCTATTGTCTAAAGTTCTTTTACATTCAGTTTTTTTTCTCATAATGCTTCAACTGCTGTTTCTGTTCCAGGTTTATACATTTTATTCCACAATGATAAGGTATTGCTACTACTGGTTAGAATCTTTATTTTTTTATCATATTCCCTTCTTATGAGAGAGTCTTTAAATTTTTTCCTAATTCCATTTTCTTTATTTGAGGCTTAAATTACCAGTACACTTTGCTATGACTGGCACATTGTCAGTATCTGAATTCTGAGTCAGATTTCTTTAGTTTCTCATCACTAACGTGATATCAATTTGATACCTGTTATCACCACATCATGTTCCTTACAAAAGTGATGTGACTCCTGTCCTCTGACACTGATGATATCTAATTCAAATTTTCCTGCTATCCTTCAAGATCACTCCTGATTACAGCACTGAATTTTCAATGTCATCTTAACCACATCCAGGAAATGAATCACAATTAACAAGTTTGTGGTATCAATGACAATTCTTGTCACCGTTAACCTATCATTTACATGATAGGTTGTTCATAACACTATTCTCCCACTTTTTCTTTTCTCAGAATGGTTGCTACCCCTTGTTTTTCTTCTTCACTACACATTACTCTCATCAAATCATTTTCAAAATTTCCTTGCCTATGCTATCTGGTTTCCCACAGTACTAAAATGTGATTGTTAGTATTGTTCATAATAACTTTGGCATTTAGTAATTTCTTTGCATTGTGTAATGCCCTGCTGTACTGTCATCACTTTCCTCTGTACTATAAGGTGTTTGCTTGATCCTGCATTATTAGCTGCTCCAGACAGAAGATGTGATTTGTTGGTACTGCAAATTTTTGTGATTCTTATTTAGATAAACTGATGCTGCAGTTTTCATCTTCGGCCTGCCAGTGTAGAAGTTGTCACAGAATGAGTTAAATAAAAATAGCCATGTAATTCACATATTTATTTATAAATAAAAACCACCTTCAGAATTTTCATGTGTGAAATTGCATGTGCCAGATTTGCATACCAGTTTGAAATTGTAGATTCACATATTTGACTGACTATGTTGCTTCTGCACAGTTTTTAATTGATTGTATCAATACTCTTTTGTATTGTGTTATATTGTGAAATTTCAAACATTTGAGGCTGCCGCAGTAAACTCATACTGTTATCGTCAACTGCAGGCTTAAACTTATTTGTGCTGTTTAAAATTCTTGAGAACAGTAGGCATGTACTCATCAACACAATCATTACCTAATTTCATTGTATAATTACATGAGGGAGAGGTTATTTTTTTTATATTTTCAGGTGCTTATAAAACTAGATTTTTGAAAATTTTCATGAGTTGTAAATTTTGTGGGTAACTTTGTAGCGAATCAGCATTTGTGATTCACATTTACTGCCAAAGAATAGACCACCCCAAATGCAAGTTTATATCAGTGCAAATAAATATATATTTTTGAGAATTTCTGGGTGTTACTTTGTACTATGCATAAACTAATTTTTAGTAAATCAGCATTTGCAATATAGTGACTGTAGCACATGTGGTAACTAATGTACTGTGTTACATCTAGTTTTCTCTTTAGTGGGAGTACATATAATCTATATTTATCACAAATCAACTTTATTATTAACCTCAAAAAGATTCAGAAACTAGCAATTTTCACCATACTTTTTCTATAGCCTCAGTAGAAATCCCTTTTTCTCTATTTGCTTCAGTTTGTATAGGAAATTGGAAAGTTTTTAGCTCAACAGGTTAAAAGATAGTCAGCAGGCTTAGTTTAAAGCTATTTGTTCACTGCCCTCTGAAGCATTGCACCAGACACAACTGCAGGCCCACTGTGAATGCTGCTTTTGAACAACGAATGAGTTATTTGATGTTCATAAGCAACTTTAAATCAACTAAGCTACCGTGAAATTATTGGTAGCTGCTGCAAATTGGTGTGTTGGAAGAGCACCTGACAGTCACGTGCCAAAAGTATCTCATGTACTATCCTCTCTGTGGATTCTGTCCCCTCTGCAGGATGTACAGGATCTGTCATTACTCATACAATTGACTGCAAGTGGTGTGTCAATGGTAGATCTAGGTGTCCTGTAAAGGGGAGACAATTATCAAGCAGTACTAAGGGGTTATATCGTGAGATTTTTCTTCCACTGAAATTGAAACAGAACCACTGGGACTTACTTTGCCTTTTGAGAAACCTGCTTTGTTCTGTGTCAAGAGGAAACAAATGCAAGATGGTAAATGTATATTACTTGTCAGTATTTCAAACATACCGTGAATAATGGTACCCCTTGGGGAGATGGCAATAAGGGACATGGAGGAACACCAAGTGCACTCAGTGTGCATGCCTGGGGGCCTCATTCTACCTGTTGAAGAGGCTATTCTGGCAGCCACTGAGAGAGAAGGCTGTAGGCAGCTACAGATTATGGTGCACATTGAAGCTAACAATGCCTGTCATCTGGGCTCAGATGTCATACTTGGATCATTCTAGCAAATGACAGAGAAGGTTGAGAAGACTAGCCTTGCATACTGAGTTTCAATGAAGCACACAGTTTGCAGCATTCTCCTCAGAACTGATCATTAGCCCCTGGTTCTGGGTCAAGTGGAAGGTCTGAACCAGACACTTCAAAGGTCCTGTGACAAATTAAATTGTGACTTTCTGGATTTGCCCCACAGGGTTGAGAACTGTAGGTTTCTCCTAAATGGATCAGGTATGCACTACACATCAGAGGCTGCTACTTAGGTAGCTGATTGTGTCTGAGGTGCACACAAGGATTTTTTATATTAGGTAACTCTCCATTCAGTCCAGATAATGACAGAGGTGGGATACCCATAATTGTAAGAGTGAGATCTTAAAGAACACCCCCTCCTCCTCCCCCTCCCTTCCATCACAGCTGACAGTATTAAATTCCTAATAGTTAACTGCTGAATGATGAAGCATTCGTATCAAAGTCGAGAGTTTGAGTGCTTCTGAAAACAATGAAGCTCACATAATACTAGGTACAGAGAGCTGATTAAAACCTGAAATTAATAGCAGTCAGAGTTTTTGGGAAAATTTAAATGTGTATCAAAAGAATGGGCTAATGGGAAATGAAGGTGGTGTATTTGTCACTGTTGACAAGAAACTCAAATCCACCAAGATAGAAATTGAAGCTGCATATGAGAATGTTTGGGTACAACTCATTGTGGATGGGCCTTCTGCTGCCCACCAGACTTACTTCCTGTTGTAACAGTAAATTTTAGAGAAAACCTCAGTTCACCAGTATCTTAGTGCCCCAATCATACTGCAGTCGTCAGTGAAGCTTAAATCACCCAACAATCAATTGAGAAAATTACAGATTTGCTGGTGGTGGGTTGATAATGCTTCCTGCAAAACATTACCAATTGCCTTCTTTGAAAACTATCTAGACCAGATAGTTCTTAATCCCACCCATGATTAAAATATATTAGGTCTAGTGGCAACTAATAGACCTGACCTCTTTGACATTGTTCACATTGAAAACAGATATCAGTGACCACAAGGCAGTTGTGGCAACAATGAAAGCCAGAGTACAAAGGACAGCAAAAAAGTAGAAAGATACATCAATAAACTAAATAAAAAAATACACTCCTGGAAATTGAAATAAGAACACCGTGAATTCATTGTCCCAGGAAGGGGAAACTTTATTGACACATTCCTGGGGTCAGATACATCACATGATCACACTGACAGAACCACAGGCACATAGACACAGGCAACAGAGCATGCACAATGTCGGCACTAGTACAGTGTATATCCACCTTTCGCAGCAATGCAGACTGCTATTCTCCCATGGAGACGATCGTAGAGATGCTGGATGTAGTCCTGTGGAACGGCTTGCCATGCCATTTCCACCTGGCGCCTCAGTTGGACCAGCGTTCGTGCTGGACGTGCAGACCGCGTGAGACGACGCTTCATTCAGTCCCAAACATGCTCAATGGGGGACAGATCCGGAGATCTTGCTGGTCAGGGTAGTTGACTTACACCTTCTAGAGCACGTTGGGTGGCACGGGATACATGCGGACGTGCATTGTCCTGTTGGAACAGCAAGTTCCCTTGCCGGTCTAGGAATGGTAGAATGATGGGTTTAATGACGGTTTGGATGTACCGTGCACTATTCAGTGTCCCCTCGACGATCACCAGTGGTGTATGGCCAGTGTAGGAGATCGCTCCCCACACCATGATGCCGGGTGTTGGCCCTGTGTGCCTCGGTCGTATGCAGTCCTGATTGTGGCGCTCACCTGCACGGCGCCAAACACGCATACGACCATCATTGGCACCAAGGCAGAAGCGACTCTCATCGCTGAAGACGACACGTCTCCATTCGTCCCTCCATTCACGACTGTCGCGACACTACTGGAGGCGGGCTGCACGATGTTGGGGCGTGAGCGGAAGACGGCCTAACGGTGTGCGGGACCGTAGCCCAGCTTGATGGAGACGGTTGCGAATGGTCCTCGCTGATACCCCAGGAGCAACAGTGTCCCTAATTTGCTGGGAAGTGGCGGTGCGGTCCCCTACGGCACTGCGTAGGATCCTACGGTCTTGGCGTGCATCCGTGCGTCGCTGCGGTCCGGTCCCAGGTCGACGGGCACGTGCACCTTCCGCCGACCACTGGCGACAACATCGATGTACTGTGGAGACCTCACGCCCCACGAGTTGAGCAATTCGGCGGTACGTCCACCCGGCCTCCCGCATGCCCACTATACGCCCTCGCTCAAAGTCCGTCAACTGCACATACGGTTCACGTCCACGCTGTCGCGGCATGCTACCAGTGTTAAAGACTGCGATGGAGCTCTGTATGCCACGGAAAACTGGCTGACACTGACGGCGGCAGTGCACAAATGCTGCGCAGCTAGCGCCATTCGACGGCCAGCACCGCAGTTCCTGGTGTGTCCGCTGTGCCGTGCGTGTGATCATTGCTTGTACAGCCCTCTCGCAGTGTCCGGAGCAAGTATGGTGGGTCTGACACACCGGTGTCAATGTGTTCTTTTTTCCATTTCCAGGAGTGTAGTAGAGTCATATCTCAATAAGGAACTTCAAACTTCAACACAGAACAGGTGCATGTAGAGGAACTATGGCTCAAATTCAAAAGAATAGTTGTCAATGCTCTGGGTAGGTATGTGTCCAGTAGAACAGTTCATAATGGGAGAAACCCTCCATGGTATACTGCCACTGTAAGGAAACTTCTAAAGAAACAGACTACTGCACAATAAGTGTAAAACAATGTATAGATAGGGCTATAGATTGAGAGATGCTGAATTAAAAAATGTTTGGCTCTCTTGGAACAATGTGTGAGACCATCAGTGAGTACCACAGCAGAACACTGTCAAATGATCTTCCATAAAACCCAACGAAATTCTAGTTGTATGTATAGGCTATTGGTGGCACTAAATTTAGTGTCCAATCACACAGGTAAGAGACAGGACCCGAAATTGAAGGTACCAAAACAAAAGCTGACTCCATTTTCAAATGTTCTCTTGAATAGGTAAACCAGGAGAATTGATCAAGTTTTAACAGATGATGCAGTAGTTATAATGAAGCAGTCTAGAAGAAGCTGCATAAATATTCAGTCAGACATTAATATGATTTCAAACTGGCACAGAGATTGACAACTTGCTTTAAATGTTAAGAAACATAAAACTGTACACTTCACAAAAAAAGTTGTGGGTAACACAGGTGGTAAACTTCAGTTTACTGGTAGAATACCAGGGAAAGTTGATCAGTCTACTAAGGAGTTTACTTAAAAATCACTTGTGCAACAAATTGTATGAGGGTTGTCCAGAAAGTAAGTTCCAGTCGGTCACTAAATGGCAACTACAGTGAAAATCAGAAACATTTTATTTGCAAGAGTTAGCTACACTTTCCAGATACATCTCTACATAGTCGCCACACCAACTTCGACATTTGTTGGAGCATTATACCAAATTTCCAACATCATCATCATAGAAGGCACCTTTGCTTTCCGATAATTCTCTGTGCTGGTCTGTAGCACGTAGCTTGCGCCCAAGTGCTGTCTTCATATTTAGTGTTTCATGTGAACACAGATGATACTCAGGATGAGCCAATTAGGGCTGTGTTGTGTGTGATTGAACACTTCCCATCAAAAAGGCTGCAGGAGTGTCTTCACTGACCCTGCAGGGTGCAGCTGAGAAATGCCATGAAGAAGGAAGTGTATGGTAGTTGTTAGGTGGGCTGCATTCATTAAGCTGAAGCCTCTCAGTGAGCCCTCCTACTTGGCAGGAGACATCATTGTTCTAAGCACCTTTACTCACTCACAGTGCACTCACAAATGAAAAGAGCATCTTGATGCAATTGATGGTCATACTTGATACACTACCCAAAACATCTGTGCAATGCTTCATTAGGTTTACACTGTGGTGTCCATTTCGCAACCAATTGGAACTTACTTTCTGGACATCCCTGGTATAATGTTTCTCATATATGTGGGACCCATTCCAAACAGGACTATATGGACACAGGTTTGTTTGATCCATGTGAGAGTTTCACAGAAATGCTGAAGAAACTGACCTGGCTGACACTTGAAGATAGATGCAACGATAGACGCAAACTATACCAGGAAAGCCTACTTATGAAGTTTTAAAAACCAGCTTTAAATAATGACTGCAGGTATATACTACAGCTGCCTACATTTGTTCCTATATGGATTGTGCATACAAGGTCTGATTAATTACAGTAGTTAAACAATCATTCTTCCCACACTCCATATGTGAATGGAATGGAAAGAAACCCTAATAACTGGTATAATGTAACATACCACCTACCATGGACTTCATTTTGGTTTGCAGAGTATAGATGTAGATGTAGATCCTAATCTGGTCTACCTGACTCATACCCCAGCTGGATCCTTGTTCCCAAGTTATTTGTAATAGATTCAAAACTTTTTTCTATATAATCCATAGTTGCTGTACTTAAGAAATAATTTTAAACCATCCTGTTTCCTTCCACGTCACAGTTTCAATATCATTAGAGTCATACTGACCATGCAAATAAATATGCTGTCACATTCTTGACTGGAAACCTTTGTCTTCGGATTTGTGCTTTTACTGATGAAGCTCCTTTCACCACTTCTCTACCCTCCTTTTGCAACTGGAGTTGGAACTACCTGTTGCAAAGTTAAGTGATTTTTATGATATGTTTCCTTGTCTTTCATTCTTTATAGAAACTTCCCATTCTTACTATGATTAAGATACATATATGAACGAATGAGGAAGTGAATAAGCAGTATCTTTGTCTTTCTTTCATGATATAGTGTATTTCATTTAAGTGGACTTCACAGATGTTAACTACTTCTAAGCAGAATTACAGTCAACATGGGGAGAGCAGTAGGATAGAAGGGCAGCTATTGCACTGGATAATTTCACCTGCACTTAGGCAACTAGCATCCAAATATAACCAATGTATATGTTGTGCTATTCACTATCTCATGCTTCATGCTGAAGAAAGTGTATTTGCAATTCAAAGCTTAAAATTATGTAGAACATTCTCCATTCAGTTAAAAAACACTGACTATCTTCTGTATTTCAGTGACTGATGTACATGTTACACTATTCACTATCTTATACTTCATGCTCAAGAACGTGTATCTGCAATTCAAAGCTTAAAATTATGTAGACTCTTCCCCATTCAGTTAAAAAAACTATCTTCTGTGTTTTCCCCTATGTCTACATTGTTTGTAAATGTGTGTTTTTAAAAATGCTAGGGGAACTATGACAAAATAAATGTCAGTAAGTTAAAAACGCAATCCAGAACAGCATTGTATCAGAAAAATGTTCCACATGGAACAGTTAAATTATGTATTGATGGGCATACATATATATAAAACAGCAGAAAAAAATCACTCAAAAATAATCTTAGGTCATACCTGAGGGACTACTGCTGTAACACAGAAAATAATACTCGAAATATAGAACATAGCATTTGTTAATTAGGACTTACACTTGAAAACTGAAATTAATGCTATTGATTATTTGCTTTCTGTAAGTTGAAATTCTTGCTGAATCATCCATCCCTCCTCTACGTAACCAATAAACAGTGGTGATGGTATTGGATAGCATATTTTCTATTTCTCTCTCACTTTTCCAAAAGAAATAACAAATATTAGTCTCACCTAATAGTAAATGCCTACACAATAATGTGTTTGCTTCTCTTTAATGCATAACCTGTAGCCCATCATAATGCACTATAGTGTCAGTACTAAAGCAAAAACACATTTTATTATTAATTTTTCTGCAAATTGCATTAAACAAATATACAAAATACACTCAATATAAAAACGAGATTGGTAGTTTTCCTTTAACAAGAACATTTACTTTTAAGAAATTGAAGAATCACTTGCATTTTACCTGCTTACTTACTGCCACTTTATTTACTACTCAAATGAGAGGCATTTATTTTTCAAACAAATGACAACACTTAAACTAAAACTACAGTTTTATATACTTCATACAGAATGCAAAGTTTAAATAAGTGACATAACAGATAGTAGCACAGAGAAGGGAAAAAGAAAAAAAAAGACTACTTCAAAGTGATTTCCTGTTACATCTATCTATTCTGCCTTGGTGGTGGAGAATGACATTGGATCTAAAACTCAAGAATCATTATCAGCCATTGATCATACAGAATAAAATAGGCTTTGTCTTTGGTAGGTTCATATCATAATAAAAATTTGCTGAAAAGGTATACAGTGAACAAATACAGTTATTATATTCCCTTTTCTAAAAAGTTCCAGGTCAGCTTCTTTTTTTTTTTTTTTTAATTTCTGAGTTTGCAGCATCAAAAAGGAACAAATGTTTTTATGTTACATGGTATGAGCATGTCCTTGAAATGATCTTGGCCATGTTTCTGTGCAGACTCCCAAGGTGACAGGGCTGTGCTTAACAACAAACTGTTCTGGTCCTTGAAGATTTAGTTATGGTGACAAAATGGGTGCTGATTGTGAACAAAGAGGGAACATTAATTTCTGCATTAAACTTGGGAAAACCCCTTGTGAAACATGGGCAATGATTAAGTAAGCATATGCAGGTGAGGCACTTTCAAGAAGCCATGTTTTTGAGTAGCTCAAAAGGTTTGTGAAGGCAGAGATTCATTGTGAGATGATCCCAGAGCTGGTCATGTATCTACAGCACATACTGATGCAAACATGGATTGTTTAAGACAGCTGTTGCAAGAAGACCATCATGTAACTGCATGTGCGATGTCAGAAGAACTTAATTTGAATTTGATTTGTGTCATAAGATTTTAAGTGAAGATTTAGGGAAACAGATACACAATGTAAAACACATCCTTCATACACCAACAGAATGAAGAATTTCTGCTGAACTACTGGATAGAGCCAGATGTGATCCTGCATTTCTATCAAATATTATTGCTGGGAATCAAAGTTGGTGCTACTAGTATGACCTTCAGATGTAGTGTGAAAGTACTGAATGGAAGAGTCCTGGATCATCAGCCTTGAAAAAAGTCAAAGGACAGCACTTGAAATCAAAGACAATGTTGATCACATTCTTTGATAATAAGGGAATAGTTTACCATGAGTAGGTTCCTCCAGGTCAAACAGTGAACCAAACTCTTTACATCAAAATCTTGAAACATTTCCTACAAGCAGTGAGACATTACTGCCCTGATTTTTCACACTCTCAGGACTTTCTCACTGCATGACAATGCAAGACATGCTTTATCTGTTATTGAGTATCTAGCCAGACATTTTGTTACTGCCCTCCAGCATCCATCATATTTCCTCAACAGCTCACCTTGCAATTTTTTCTTGTTTTTGCTGTGAAAAGGTGACTGAAAAGAAAGCTTCGTCAAGACACTGCAGACATTCAATGGAGTGTGACAAATGATCTTATAAGCATCACAATTGAAATTTCTGTGCTTGCTTCTGAGATCTCTAGAAACGTTGACAACTGTGTACAGATAACCATCAGGACTACTTCAATAAGAGCTAGGATCATTACTTGATAAGCATAATTCTCTGTTTTTAAAATAACCTGTCCTGAAATTTTCCTGGTGAAAGGACCATGAGCAGTTTATAAATACCATAAATATTAAGACAGTGAATATATTATTCAGTACATGCTGCATTTTTTAAATTGTTAAACACAGTTAGGATACAAGGGTACTAAATATGATATATGTTGAAACAGTGATTAAACAGAATTTGTAAATTAGTATAAATGGGGGGGGGGGGGGGGCGACAAACATTTTTAATATAATGAATACAGCATGTTATCTTACATGCTAATAGTCATTATACACTTGTTAATTGATAATATAAGTAGAACAAACGGTGAGTATAGTTGTTTTATAAATTGATCTCAGCAGTACTCAGATCATAGAACTCTTCCGTAACTGGGTTGTCTGATTACCAGTTGTACAGTCTTTCTTAAAGAATTTTTAATGGCACTGTCCTAGGAAGTGATCAGAACCATAAAATCTTTGGAAGTGTACAGTTCAATCACAAATTTTATTTCACCCAACACTTATTTATGATGACTAATGATTAATAATGACCATATTTTCTCCTCTTTTATTTAGCACTGTGGTACTTTTCTCACTCCTCTTGTCATTTTAGCTTCAACTCCACTAAACATAATCTAAAGAGGCCCAAATACACAAAAAGCTTACTACCATAACATTACATTGTCTTACCAAATCTTTTTCCAAATTTAACCATGATTTTGGAGAACAAAGAGAGAAAAAAAAGGATGACTATTCAAGGCAGGAAAATATGAATGCCAAAACTTGGTGAAAACAAGGTTAACGATTAGTCCACATTGAAATTGAGTTTATTGTCCTGTTTCACTCCCTGTGATTGTGGTAAAGCCAACTGGTACCCTTAAGAAGTACACAGCAGGAGACCTTTTCTAGTTCCTTATTGGACACAATTTCTTCAGGCTTTCTGAATGAAATATTCTGTGACTTTTGCCCTCCAGAGTTTCGCATTGGAAGATTATATGTGGTGCAGTACCCATGGCCAGACATGAGTCCTATCATGAGTTTAAGCTGTTGACTGTTCAACTTCAGGGTTACAAAACTTCTCTTGAAACATGGCTTTGGTCTCACGAGCTTGCCATGTTTTTGTTATCACATCATATTCCAATATCATCCTGATCTAGATACTGTTTTTGCCAGTTTATCAGCTTGCCACTAATTACAGAATTACCAGGTACCCACAACAGATTTATGTCATTGCCTTCCTCTAGTCTTCCAAGGGCTTCACAGCTTTCAGCAACAATCTTTGATATCATTATAGGGACTAATATAAGATTCAGAGCTGGTTGGCTATCTGAATAAATGTAGATTCTATGATCCTTGTACCACCTGCGCAAATTCTCATCCAGATACACCCTGACAGTAGATATTTCTGCCTGGAATACTGTGACCAGCTACCTAGAGTCACTGCGCTCTCTTCTCTTCACTGTATTCTGTACACCCTGGCTCCAGTGTCTTCATTTGTTTTTGACCCTTCATAAAACAAGGCTATGTCTCCTGCACAGTGTTGTGGTTCATTCTTCCAGTGCTCCCTACTTCCTGTTCTTACAATGAAAGGTTCATTGAAGCAGCTGGAAGTTATTGTATGCTCAGTGGGCATGTCCCTGACCATTTATACATCTACCATACCCAATATATTGATGTGAGATTCTGGATTTGAAGGTGTGTTACTAAAAACCCCTCAATAGTGACGAAGATGGAAAGAGCAGTTTCCTGAGAGTGTAGTGCTTTCTCCACCTTAACAGCAAGTTGTAGAAATGCTGATTCATATGATATGGCTGATAGTTATGATTGCTAGTTTACATATGGAGGAACATTATTTATTCTTCTTTCCCTAATATACACAGTAACCAAATTTTCTAATGTTTTTAAAAGAAAATATGATGGAATGATGACTATCATACCCTTGATCTTGTTATGATCAATTTTCCCTGTCTTTGGAATGAACTAGAAAGATTACTTCTGGGCTTGGTCACTTGAGTGGTTGAAATCTTCCCACTGCCCACTGCATATTTTTTTTTAAATCAACAGATTCTCTGACAGATTTCCATTTTTTCCCTTTGATTACCTGTAAATTAGTATCTTTAAGAGTGCATTGAGAGAACTGAGTCTTGAGCAGCACATCCAGTATCTCACTTTTATACTTGCCATCCTCTTTCCTTAGAATACCTCCTGGATTAGTTGGTATTCTAGTGACGATTTTATGAAGCCAAGCCCAAGTAGCTGTAATGTCCACTTCCTCAAATAATACTTCCACATGCTTGATCACAAGGTTGTATTTGACAAGGGTCTCCCAATAATTCACCCACTATCCTATCTTCCTTGCAAGATTGAACAGTCTTTTTTATCTATTTCCTTTACACTTACACATTTTTGCTCCATCAAGATAAATTTCTGTTTGTGCTCTTTGTGGTGGCTGCACAGTTTTCTAAATAGTAGCTCAGAATAGTAGATTCAATGCATCTGCCATTTCCTTAAAATCTATTGGGTTCATTATGAGAGTTCTGGCTTCATATAGGTGTGAGTTGAGGCATTTCTTATGTGATTCCCTGTCTGTCCTCCTATGACTCCTATAGGTCATTATCTGTTTAAAATTCATTTCAACCTCACTCCTAATACACATGTAGTCAGATAAGGATGGCTGCATTACTGCATGTCATTATTTGAAGTAACTACCCATTAAGTGGACCTTGAAGTTATGTCAATTACTTCTTCCCTTGTTCTATTTGTGAAGTTAGATTCCCTACCCCCATTAAAGATATACAGATTATTTTCCAGTATAAATCCTAATAGGTGCTCAGTAGGTGTCACTGCTTCCCCATACCAGATTTTGGGCTTTGGGATCACAACCAGTCAGCTGTGAGCAGCTAACTAGCAGTCACTTCACTTCGTAAGAAAGAGGAGTACTCATGTGTAACGTAGGCTGAGGCTAGTACAATATTTCTTGTGCTTCTTTCCTTAAGTTGTTTCATCCTGATGGTCACTAAATCCCTGGAACAGAATTCTGCCATTGGCAGGAACAAAATTCCAGTCTTAGTATAAATGTGTGTTCTGGAGTTCTTTAGGTTTCTAACACAAATCAACTTACTTCCAGTTCCTCTGAAGCCTGAAACACCCCTCTTTATATGGACAGAGCTCCTGGGCTAGGGCCATGTCCACCTCCTGTCTTCCCAGAAGGTGACTCATGGTGGCACTTGCCTTTTTACTGTGTTGTAGGTTTATCTGCAGCTGTCTTGTTATCTGTTGGACCAGGGCAGGTGTGCATCGGTGCATGTACGGCATTTGTTGATCAACATTTCCAGCTGATTCAGTGTGAGTAGAATGGAATGAACGCACTAGCACAAATCATTTGTGACACACAGCCCATGCACAGTCATGCTTGACAGTGTTAGGCAGCCTGCTGCTAGTATGGGGAGTGAACTGACTTACCTCACACTTGTGCATAATTGATGTCTGCTGTGGCACATGTCGGCTTTACATGCACTCTTTTTCAACCAAGCAGTGCTGCATTCCTAATCCTTATTCATTTAAGCACCTGTTTGAATGTTGTTAAATACACTTAGGACCATAAATCTTTTTTTTATCAGACATCACTATATTGTGGCTGTCCTAGTTTGTCCTTTTCTTCTGTATCCCACTTCTTTTAATGATATAAAACATGATGCATCTTTCCTTCTTTCTTCCATCACATTACATTCTTTAAGTGCATGTTCTCTATCCAGTATTTTGGTCCCATTTCTAAAATCAGTTTTATTACAATATGTTTTTCATCGATCTACTACTCTTCCATGAATACTGTGTCATAAACTGTGTAAATCTTTCACTGTCATTCCTAAGTGCATGTGGAACCTGGCTGTATCTCATTTTAACTTCTTTGATACAAAAGTGATCTATCCATATTCTGTATAACTGGTGTGCCAGCCTCATTTGAAATTTACCAAAGATGCAAGTGTTTGGGTTAAGCCTTTGAGATCAAATTTGTCAATACCAGTTAACTGAGAGTCACAACACCATACAAGTATGGTTCCCTTGCCTACACAACACACCTCTGGCAATAATTCCTTTATAATGCATTCCTGTAAGGCTTTTTCAATCCTCTTATTATTTGTAGTGATTTCATTCCTTCTGTTTCCACTTGGTTATAAAGTCTATCTCGCTTCTCACTTGTTTCTTGATTTTGATGGCACCATTATGAATCACTTGAACTCTGAGGTGGCAACAGTCATGTGACACTTCCCAGTATCATGCTGGACCTCAATTTCCCTGGTGTAGTGGAGCAACTCAATGTGGCACGACTTCAATAAGTCGTTGAAAGTCCTCTGCAGGAATATTGAGACATGCTGCTTCTACAGCTGACCATAATTGCAAAAGTGTTGACAGTGAGGATTTTATGCATGAAGCGACCTCTCAATTACATCCCATAAATGTTTAATGGGGTTAATGTTGGACAATCTGTGTGGCCAAATCATTCACTCAAATTGTCCCGAATGTTCTTCAAACTAATTGAGACAATTGTGGTCCAGTGATATGACACATTTTTGTTTGGGAACATGAAGTCCATGAATGGCTGCAAGTGGTCTCCATGTAGCTAACTTCCAAGCAATGATCAGTTCATTTCGACCAGAGGACTCAGTCCTTCATTGGGAAAAACAGCCCACACCATTAAGGAGCCACCAGCAGCTTGCACAGTCTCTTGTCAAATTTTGTCCATGGCTTCATGAGATCTGTACCACACTTAAACCCTACCTGCAGCTTCTACCAACTGAAATCGGGAATCATTTGATGAGACCATGGTTCCCCAGTGATCTACAGTCCAAACTATATGGTCACAAACCCAGGAGAGGTGCTACAGGTGAGGTCCTCTGCAAAGGCACCCATGTCGGTTGTGTACTGCTGTAGCTCATTAGCACCAGATTTTGCTGCACTGCTCTAATGAATACAGCCAACATTGATTTCTGTGGTTATTTCATGCAGTGTTGCTTGCATGTTAGCACTGACAACTCTATGCCAGCACCACTGCTCTATTATTAACTGAATGCTGTCAGCCACTCCGTTGTCCATGGTGAGGGGTAATGGCTGATATTTGGTTTTCTTGGCACACTCTTCACACTGTGGGTCTCAGAATATTGCATTCTCTAATGCTTTTCTAAATGAAATGTCCCAAGTGTCTAATTCCAACTACCATTTGATGTTCAAAGTCTGTTAACTCCTGTCACATGCCCATAATTACATCAGAAATCTCTTCACATGAATCATCTGAGTACAAGTGACTGCTCCACCAATGCACTGCCCGTTTACATCTTGTACACAATACTAACACCATCTGTGTGTATTCATATTGCCATCACATGACTTGTCACCTCAGTGTATGTCGTGTCCTGTTTTCACATTTTCTTTCTGTCATAAATTCAAACTGACTAGGATTTCCACCCCCATAGCAGTGACTGTCTCAGTCTGGTTTTGTAGTTCTGCTTTCAATTTGGAAATTCATTTCTGATCATTTGTTCCTAATTCTTCACATTTGGCTGTATGCTCTTCCTTCTTCGAAATAATGACTGTATTTAAGATCTTTTGTCATTGTGCACCCCATTCTTTCCCTTCTTTTAGCTGTTGTGAGTCTCCTTTTTCCTTCTCTCTTCACTGTCACACCACCCATTCTTGCTTCTCTTTAAAACACTTCTCCCAGTCTTTCTTCTATCTCATTATTAAACTCATAAGCTGATGGGTTAACAAACTGAAACTAATAAAACTAACACCATTAGGGCTTTTGTGTCTACAGTCAAAAATATTTTACATGATTAATATTAAATATTTAACACCTTAACTCATTTGGGAAGTAATTAGACATTTCAAGCTGTTTTGTACATGGGAGTTCGGTTCTTAAAACAATCAGGAGTGGAGGGTTACTGGTTCATCCTAATTCATATTGTTGTTAATAATCAATCCAGTAGTGTCATCTGTATGACACAGCAAATTTTTCACTTCATTAACCATAATTTCAGATCCTGTAACTACTAGCCATGAAAAGCTGTAAAACTGATCAGCTGCATTATGATTGAATTGTTAGGACCAATCAGAGGTATCCGGCTATTTGACTTTTGTCAGCATTACTTTGTTGTAATAAGTTGGCTATCTTAATATACACACATCCATAAAGTTCTGCATCATCCTGGTTCCCAGAACTCCTGATGATAGACATTGAATGTGGATATTGTATGGCAGACACAGTCCCTTTGACTGTTCAGAAATGTCACTAAACCCACCCAAAGATGTAAACAACCATGCATGAGCAGTGCCTATTAGACAGAGGGGATGCAAAACTAATCAGTTCCAGTCATTCCAGCAGGAAGTAGGTACATGGCTCATGTTGCCTGTAGTTCAACCATGCCTAGATGGTCAACACCATGGTTTGCTCATGTCCACATTGAAACTTCCTGGCAGATTAAAACTGTGTGCCTGACCGAGACTCAAACTCAGGACCTTTGCCTTTTGTGGGCAAGTGCTCTACCATCTGAGCTACCGAAGCATGAATCACACCTGGTCCTCACAGCTTTACTTCTGCCAGACAAAGGTCCCGAGTTTGAGTCTCGGTCGGGCACACAGTTTGAATGTGCCAGGAAGTTTCATATCAGCGCACATTCCGCTGCAGAGTGAAACTCTCATTCATGTCCACATTGTTACGACAAGGGAAGTGTCCATGCATCTCAGAGTGAACCAAAGTAGTGATGTTCGAACATGGAGGAGATACACAGAGACAGGAACTGCTGATGACATGTCTTGCTCAGGTCACCCAAGAGCTACTACTGCAGTGGATGACCAGTACCTATGGATTATCGCTCGGTGGAACCCTGACAGCAATGCCACCATGTTGAACAATGCTTTTTGTGCAGCCACAGGATGTCATGTTACCACTCAAACTGTGCAGAACGGGGTGAATGATGAGCATCTTCACTCCCAACGTCCAAGGCAAGATCCATCTTTGCAACCTCAACATCATGCAGCTAGGTACAGATGGACACAACAGCATGCCAAATGGACCACACAGGATTCGGATCATGTTCTCTTCACTGATAAGTGTTGCAAATGCCTTCAACCAGACAATTGTCGGAGACATGTTTAAAGGCAACCCAGTGAGGCTGAACATCTTAGACACACTGTGCAGCAAGGTGGAGGTTCCCTGCTGTTTTGGGGTGGCATTATGTGGGGCCTACGTATGCTGCTGGTGGTCATGGAAGGCACCATAATGGCTGTACGATACGTGAATGCCACCGTCCAACAGAGTGCAACCATGTCAACAGCTTATTGGTGAGGCATTAATCTTCACAGATGACAATTTGCGGCCCCATCATGCACACCCTTTGAATGACTTCTTTCAGGATGACAACATCACTCGACTACAGTGTGCAGCATGTTCTCCAGACCTTATTGAACATGCCTGAGATGGATTGGAAAGGGCTGTTTATGGACGATGTGACCCACCAACCACTCTTAGGAATCTATGCCGAATTGCTGTTGAGGAGTGGGACAATCTGGACCAACAGTGCCTTGATGAACTTGTGGATAGTATGCCATGACGAATACAGGCAGGCATCAATGCAAGAGCACATGCTACTGGGTATTAGAGGTACTGGTGTCTACAGAAATCTGGACTACCACCCCTGAAGGTCTCGCTGTATGATGGTACAACATTCAGTGTGTGATTTTCATGAGCAATAGAAAGGGTGAAAATGATGTTTATACTGATCTCTATTCCAGTTTTCTGTACAGGTTCTGGAACTCTCAGAAGCGAGGTGATGCAAAACTTTTTTTTGATTTGTGTATGTGTGTGCAAGACAGTATGCTACCTCATTTTTGACTTCTATTCTTCAGATTACTTCTCATCTTCTCCTCCACTGAGTTCACATGAATTATTTGCCACTGGCTCCACTTGCACAGAGATTAACAAAATAGTTTTGAGATTTCATGAGAAATGGCTCTTGAGTATGCATATTCTCGGTTTATTCAAAATGACACTGAATTATTACATCTGTCTCTTTGGTGGGGCAATATACATGTTTGCTTAGCAACGGATTTTTTTTCCTCTCTCTGTGTGTGTGTGTGTGTGTGTGTGTGTGTGTGTGTGTGTGAGAGAGAGAGAGAGAGAGAGAGAGAGAGAGAGAGAGAGACATAATTTTACTTTATTTTCTACTTGAATACTTGGATACAGCAAGACATTTCTATTTGTCTGAAACTGTGTACTATTAGTCTTCATAAAATTAAAATATAAAACTGTTTGCTTCTAACTGCCAAACTGTTCAGCCATAATCTGTACTGAGTCTGATGCTTATGAGGCAGAAACATTGATTAGTACATTGTAGCTTTTGAATAGTTACTAAAATCAATTGGGAAGTTATGAACATGAGAGCATTTGTTGGTATTTTCATATGATACTGAAGCTATGCTTCTTTTTATTCTTGTTGTATTTTTGATTCCTTATCTATGTCTGTTTTGTGGACTCTAATGTTACAATACATTTTGTTTTAAACTTCAGTAACAGTTCTATTACTTGCTTCAGAAATGTTGCAATACTACCTCTTGGAGATTTGTATACACAGAAAATTCTTAGACCTTCCTTCACTGTACCAATAATTTCATCATATTTTGTAGGTATGCTGCCAATAGCATTGATTAGATTGAAAAGTTCTTCATTTTGACAGTGCTCTCTAATGCATAATGCACTTTGTTATGTTTCACTGTTGAGCTTTTCAACTTCCAGTTTCTTGTTGCCCTAGTATTGAATGTTTCGGTGCAGGACTTCTGAGTGCTTTGTAACATTTCCCTTATCTGTTGAAGCACTTGGTTTCACATATCTCAAAGTCTCATATCTCGATGGACTGAAATAATGTGCTGGAAACTGTTTCTGTAAAGGATAGTATGAAATTATGTAGACCACAAAGTACATAAATTGTAAGTGGTGTCTCCCACTGTATTAGTACTACAATATTGTTGATAGTCAGTTCCAGTTTTACAGGTTACAGTTAAACAGGTAAATTGGCATGCTCCTCTTCCTTTGGAAATATGTTCAGAAGAGAGATAATACAGGCGTTAATTAGTGACAAATTTTGTTAAATTCCACTGCAGCATAATTTTCAGCAACAGAAATGTGAAATCACAGTGCACATGATGTAAATCACAAAATCACCAAAATTAATTACAATGTGCAGTGATTAGTGCTTATGGAACATTAGCTCTTTGGTGTTATATGTTTACTATTAAACACAAGATTTTTCAATGCCAAGATAGTATGTAGTTGTAGACTACATACATCACTGTTACATTTGCAAAATCAGGGCACAGACTTTCTGATGCCCGAGTGTTATTTCTTCAGTAGTGCACCTGGGACTTTCGCTCAAAGCGGACAGTTATTTCATGATAGCACATTGGTCACAGACTGATGCTTTTGGGGGAAGGGTGGCTGTTTAAAGACAGGCATAAAAACATGAAGTATTTTCTAAAACTGCTTAATGTTTTGAAAATCAGATAGTAAAATGTAGCCTATTTTGCATCGACTACAAGACTTTACTCCTACCTGGTTCATGAAAAATGTTGAAAGTTAGTATAATATAAAAGTAGATTGAACTTCATTATGCTTCCATTGTATGAAATCCCCTACATACTAATTACCACTATTGCATCCATCTTGAAAATAATCATTTATGATTGCAAATTATTCAAAAACTTAATTAGCAACTTGTGATGAAGCAAGCTAGGATCTCTCTACTTCCTCTCTTGTTTTGCCACCTGCCTCCTTACATTCATTTTGCCTAGTTACCATTAACATGCATGAGTATAAGCTGCAATTCCATAAAAGAGAAACCTTGGCCCTCAGTCTTAAGGGATATTTCCTAATTTATTTTGACCATTCCTAATTAATATCATTTGCTACAGATCATTATGGGGTGAAATCAATTTTTTTATGACTTAGATTCTATTGTTGACTTACAAACAAATATAAATTCTGTACTAATTATAAACATTTGGAAGGAGAACTACTAGGATTCTCAAACTATTTGTTTGGATTTATTCGAAAATATATTAGCAAAGTCAGCCCTTAATTAATTCGAAAATAATTACCATGTTTGTCAGAAGTATTGTTTGTACAAATATATCTGTTGATTTCATTATTTAAACAAATAATTCAGCATAACCTTTGTGGTAAAGGAACTGTTAAAAAGAAGGTATTTTTTGATGTATTCAGTTAATTGAATGAGTTATGTTTTAATTGGAATTTCCGTAAATTACACATCAAGCAGTGTACAGTTTCAGTAACTGTTATTGTGAGTATATAATAAGGACCAACATTTAGTCCTGAAACAGTCAGTCCATGGCTGATTTGCAGATGTGCAACATGTGATGGTTAAATCAACAACAATGCATCGACATAATTGAGGAATAAATGTAACACCAATAGGCCATATGTTAGAACAATTAATGACAATGTCTGTTTCATTTATTTGAAAAATAGTGTCACATGTACCATATTATTCTGCAAGAACTGTGAACTGTGTGGTTAGGTTTTTATTACTCATGGACGTTCAACAGCAAACTATCGTAGCAATTTTTGATGTTGCCGGCAACCTATTAATGAGGCTTATCAACATTTACCAATAGTGAACTGGCCATATAACTGTGTAATTTGTGGGGAACAGGGGGTTGTGTTGTGTGAACAGTGAAAGTAAAGAACTGGGAAATGCAATGGTGCAACTGTCGGCTACATCATTTACAGTAGTCAGTGCTGAACTTCCACCCCCAGTTTTTCAGCCAGTATAATAATGCAGTACATCAACACCAGGACTATGAACGAAGAAATAAATCAGGCGAATGTCACAAATTTAATTAATTAGGAGAGGTATCATCTGATTTAGAAAAAAAACAGCAACAAAAGTACATTATAAAAGTTCACAATCTTGTAAGGATTGAGGCAAATTAGGCAACTGAAATTATGAGTGTCCATAATTTTAATGTCATTTCACTAATTAATTAGTTTCAGGGTAAATTAAAGTGTGTTCTCAGAAAGAGTAAAATATCTACTTTTGAATGAATTTCAACAGTACATATTATGACTACTAGCTCAACAAGTTTCTCCACTAGTTGCTACAGTCAGAGCCTAAATTAGCAATAACTTTTAATAAATTAAGCTTCTAGTGAAATTAATTCCATCACTGGAAGCAGGGAGATAAGTACATATCACTGAACTATAGTTTTAAATGGAATTGTTCCAAAATAACATTATGGTACTTTATATACATGTTAAGAGTACAACTGCCTTGAAACTACAAAGAAAAAAGTGAAAAATATTAGTTATTCAAGGTAGCAGAAGTGTAACAGATGCAGGAGTTTACAACTTGCTTTGTCTCAAGTTTCCTGCATAATCTCTCTATTTCTTTTTCAGTTACATCCCACTCACTAATACGTAAAGTCTCGTCTTCTTTGGAATCTCCTTATATTAACTACAGTGACATGATTGTATTATTCACCTGCCTTGACAATTTGTTCAGCTGATGTGACTTTACCAACTACCAAACAGGTTGACTGGTGTTCTGCTAGAGAGGGCACTACTTAAACGACGGCTGGGGATGTGGTTCATGCACGATTGGAAATATCTGAGAACGTGTCACACAGACAATGAGCAATGCATTATTCACAGTGGTCCAGTACATCAGCCAGCTTGTTCCCCAGTCTTAATCTCTTGTACTTTTCGTTATGGAGACATTTAAAATCTTTCATACATGCACGACCATTAATGATAAAATTATATAAATACTGAAGGAATGCGCCACCAATGTCTGCCAGTGCATACATTAGCAACATGTATGTTTTTCAGAGAGTGCATGATTCTTTAAGACTTCAGATGGAAGTATTTGTTACTGTGACTGGACACACTATTAAGCAGCTCATTTAGCAATGGCACACAGGTGGAGGTTGTATTTAATGGCAAGCAAATCACATTAGAAGCTCTGCTATTTCCCAGTAACAAAATAATGTGACCCCATTGTTAAATTCATTTTGTAGATCATTTGTAATGGGAAAAAGCTTGCTGTGGAAAATATGTGTTCCACACTATCTAACATGAGCAAGTGCTCATATTTCGTACAGTATGTGTAGTCCATGTTTATAAGACCTTTTTGTTATTTTGGCCTGTACTACAACCTCTCAAAATATGAAACAATTTTTTTAATACAATTTTTTTAATACAATGTATATCAGCCTTTAACCTCATAAGAACGGTGTAGATGACCTGTAACTATGAGCTGTAAGCTGAATGAAAATTCATAGCCATTCTAATAAAGATTCTCTTATTCAAAATCTAATTCTAAAGTGAAGTCATCAAGAATTTCAATTAATAGCATGCTTCTTTGTGTTCTATGAAGCTGTTTTTTTTTCCATTTTCTGCTCAATATTTCTGCGATTGACTCAGCCACCTTCTTCAGATGCTGCAAATTTTGCTGTTAAGTGTACTAGTTGCCTGGATTCCAACCAGACCATGAACTATTATTGGTTTTGTGCCACTATTTATAGGCAAGTTCAATTCTCAATGCCTTCCCAATAGCCACTCAGACCTTTGATGCTGGCTGGAGCCCAGGCAGTGAGTACACATGACAGTAAAACTCGCAATACCTAAAGATGATGTCTCTAGTCATCATCAAAATATTGTGCATAAAATGGAAACAACTTGGCGGAGCACCTGTAAGCACACTATAAATCACTCACACCAAGAAAACCTGTAGATCACAAGACATTCAGCTGTCAGATAATCTAGAGAAATGTTCCTGTGGTTCTGTAACTCAAAGTAAAAATAACAGGAAGGCTGTCTTGAAAGGAAAAAGACTGATTTTCTGCTGAGTGCAGCAGCCATTGTTAAGCTAATAAATTGATTTGAGTTACTGTATTGCTGAATTATTACAAGAGTAATGACACAGTATATTTTTGAAGACTTGGGCTTAGTTATCCAATCAATATATCTTTAACATCATCTGTGGATGCCAAAAGTAGTGCCTGCACCTCATCTCTGCTTAAACATGAAGTATTCATAATATTCTTGCATTGAAGTTAACAGCCCACAAATTAAAATGAATGTCATTACTCATGTCATTAGACGAACAGAAATTAAGTAAAGTACACTCTGCTACAGTGTAACTGATACCTAAGATATGTACAGGTAACAGTATTTGCAATCTTAATTTAATACAAAAATATACAAAAAACATTATTTGACTCACATTGTACCTTATTGCATATGAAATTACTTGGCATGGAGCAGAAACAGCTTCAACTTATCAGAACTGAAAATAAACTCCTGTTTTGTTCACAATGTCTTCATAAATTTCTTTTTCTTTATTTCTTTCTTTGCTCTAACAAGAAACCAAATGCAAGCAAATGAAAGAGGAATGCAGGCCATTGTCTTCAAGAAGTTGACATTATCCATGAAATGAAAAAATCTACAGATTTCTTAAAACACATTCATAAACCAAAAATTTTATTTCACATTATTATGCAACAACCTTGATCACAAAAATGTCCAAGTTAAAACACTACAGGTCTTTGTTACTTAACATCTTCATTGGTGAAACTTAAATCCTAAGATGATTTACAATAATACATCAGAATTTTTCTTCTTTCCCGTCTCCCTTCGGCAAGAATCCAATGTAGTTTCTCCATTTTATTGGTTCGAAAAGTGCAGCCGAAAGCAAATGGCTGATGCATAATTTCATTTGAAACTTCTGAAAAAGCTTAATACGTGTTACACTACGCACACTTAACAGGACGCCAGTGTGGCTGGCAGTATCACGTGATGTGAGTTGAGCCAATTATGGAATGCAGACTCATCAACTGGAAGGGAAAGGATGGATATACTTTCCTTATACAGAACTTTTTAGTGAGGTGCCTGCACCAGCTCTACCCTCTGCTAAACCTGATGTTCAAATTCTTACTGGATCCTGCAGTTGTTCTGTACAACATGTTATTGTGCCCATTTTGGAGTAGGCCTATGCAGCTGTTATGTGGGGGAAATGCGACTGCCTACACAGAGTGCAAAATCAAACTCTCAGATTCACTTTGCACCTATCTAGGGATTGTCCAACGTTGGAATTCCATCACGTAGTCATAATATGTTAGCTGTGTTTAGGTGATCGGCTAGTGGTTTCAGCGAGAAATTTAGGATATCGTAATTGACGTATCTATAACTTAGGCACTAGTAGAGTGCAGCGCCAGAAAGCAACAAGGTGCCACAGCTGCTGATGCAATAAAATTTTCTTGTAATATACAGAGTGAGTCAGCGTTATCCAATGGCTTTTGAATTTATAGTACACAATGACGTTTGAAGATGGAGCAACTTCTTTTATTTCGAAAAATACACAATGAATAGCAGTTTACCTCATATGTTAATTTTTACAGAAATTGACCATTTGTGAACACTCTTTAAGCATTGGCCTTATTTTTCGATCCATTTGTCAAATCTCTGTGCGAAGTTTCTCATCACTCTCTCCTAAATGTTACAGGGTACAGCACAAATCTCTTACTCAGTGGCAGCCTACAATTGAGGCTTACTACATAGGTTATTCATGCACACTTCTGAACCGTGAATTTACTATCAAAACTTTTTCTTAAGAATTTACTTTATTTACTAGCGATTCATCAAGAACATTAACACATTTAATCACATTATGTTAGTGTGGAAGTAGTTGCCACGGAGTAAATTTATTTATTTATTTATTTATTTATTTTAGAAACAAGTTTAATATTATAAGCAGAAAGCACCCTCTAAATATCAAGTTACAATTTATTCAGAGGCAGAAAGAAACAAATTTGCTTTCGGGCTGAGAACCTTGCCGCTCCCTTTTGACACAGCCATAGTCATGACCGCTCACAACAACCTCTGAAAGACTACACAGGTGCAAATCTGCAACACAGCAGATTACCTTAAAGTAAAAGTTTTAACAATTCTCACAAGCACACAAACTATACACCCTGTAGGAGGGATGGAAATGGTACAAAACACAAATTAAAAGATTAACTTGCCACCGAAGGTGCGACTTTATTTTAACTTCTAAGAAAAGTCTGACGGTGGAAGGGTGGCAACTTTATATAGTAAAATGACCATTTAAGTAAAAGCCCATGAAATGCAATCTTACATAAAATTGTACAAGGTTGGCCAAACACGCTCTACAGTACATTTATATCGCCTCTCAAGATGATAGGCAAAATAAAAACATTTCAGGAATTAGGCCATTACAATTCAAGTAATAAATTCTTTAACACACCGAATCCGACAAACATGACATCTGCATCTACATTTATACTCCGCAAGCCACCCAACGGTGTGTGGCGGAGGGCACTTTACGTGCCACTGTCATTACCTCCCTTTTCTGTTCCAGTCGCTTATGGTTCGCGGGAAGAACGACTACGGTCCCGCACACCGTTAGGCCGTCTTCCGCTCACGCCCCAACATCGTGCAGCCCGCCTCCAGTGGTGTCGCGACAGGCGTGAATGGAGGGACGAATGGAGACGTGTCGTCTTCAGCGATGGGAGTCGCTTCTGCCTGGGTGCCAATGATGGTCGTATGCGTGTTTGGCGCCGTGCAGGTGAGCGCCACAATCAGGACTGCATACGACCGAGGCACACAGGGCCAACACCCGGCATCATGGTGTGGGGAGCGATCTCCTACACTGGCCATACACCACTGGTGATCGTCGAGGGGACACTGAATAGTGCACGGTACATCCAAACCGTCATTAAACCCATCATTCTACCATTCCTAGACCGGCAAGGGAACTTGCTGTTCCAACAGGACAATGCACGTCCGCATGTATCCCGTGCCACCCAACGTGCTCTAGAAGGTGTAAGTCAACTACCCTGACCAGCAAGATCTCCGGATCTGTCCCCCATTGAGCATGTTTGGGACTGAATGAAGCGTCGTCTCACGCGGTCTGCACGTCCAGCACGAACGCTGGTCCAACTGAGGCGCCAGGTGGAAATGGCATGGCAAGCCGTTCCACAGGACTACATCCAGCATCTCTACGATCGTCTCCATGGGAGAATAGCAGTCTGCATTGCTGCGAAAGGTGGATATACACTGTACTAGTGCCGACATTGTGCATGCTCTGTTGCCTGTGTCTATGTGCCTGTGGTTCTGTCAGTGTGATCATGTGATGTATCTGACCCCAGGAATGTGTCAATAAAGTTTCCCCTTCCTGGGACAATGAATTCATGGTGTTCTTATTTCAATTTCCAGGAGTGTATTTATCGTCCATGTTTCACTTCCATACATGGCTACCCTCCATACAAATACGACTTCCTGTCACTTAAATCTATATTCGATGGTGACAAATTTCTCTTCTTCAGAAACGACTTCCTTGCCATTGCCAGTTTAAATTTTATATCCTCTCTCTTCGACCATCATCAGTTATTTTGCTCCCCAAATAGCAAAACTTCTTTACTACTTTAAGTGTGTCATTTCCTGATCTAATTCCCTCAGCATCACCCGATTTAATTCGACTACATTTCATTATCCTCATTTTGCCTTTGTTGATGTTCATCTTATATCCTTCTTTCAAGACACTGTCCATTCCGTTCAACTGCTCTTCCAAGTCCTTTGCTGTCTCTGACAGAATTACAATGTCATCGGCGAACCTCAAAGTTTTTATTTCTTCTCCATGGATTTTAATACCTACTCCGAATTTTTCTTTCGTTTCCTTCAATGCTTGTTCAATATGCAGATTGAATAACATCGGGGAGAGGCTACAACCCTGTCTCACTCCCTTCCCAACCACTGCTTCCCTTTCATGTCCCTCATCTCTTATAACTGCCATCTGGTTTCTGTACAAATTGTAAATAGCCTTTCGCTCCCTGTATTTTACCCGTGCCACCTTCAGAATTTGAAAGAGAGTATTCCAGTCAACATTGTCAAAACCTTTCTCTAAGTCTACAAATGCTAGAAACGTAGGTTTGCCTTTCCTTAATCTATCTTCTAAGATAAGTCATAGGGTTAGTATTGCTTCACGTGTTCCTATATTTCTACGGAATCCAAACTGATCTTCCCCGAGGTCGGCTTCTACCAGTTTTTCCATTCGCCTGTAAAGAATTCGCGTTAGTATTTTGAAGCTGTGACTTATTAAATTGATAGTTCGGTAATTTTCACATCTGTCAACATCTGCTTTCTTTGGGATTGGAATTATTGTATTCTTCTTGAAGTCTGAGGGTATTTCGCCTGTCTCATACATCTTGCTCACCAGATGGTAGAGTTTTGTCAGTACTGGCTCGCCCAAGGCCGTCAGTAGTTCTAACGGAATGTTGTCTACTCCCGCGGCCTTTTTTCGACTCAGGTCTTTCAGTGCTTTGTTAAACTCTACACTCAGTATCGTATCTCCCACTTCATCTTCATCTACATCCTCTTCCATTTCTATAATATTGTCCTCAACTACATCGCCCTTGTATAGATATACCCTCTATATACTCTTTCCACCTTTCTGCTTTCCATTGTTTACTTAGAACTGGGGTTCCACCTGAGCGCTTGATATTCATACAAGTGGTTCTCTTTTCTCCAAAAGCCTCTTTTATTTTCCTGTCGGCAATATCTATCTTACCCCTAGTGAGATATGCATCTACATCCTTACATTTGTCCTCTAGCCATCCCTGCTTAGCCATTTTGCACTTCCTGTCGATCTCATTTTTAGACGTTTGTATTCCTTTTTGCCTGCTTCATTTACTGCATTTTTGTATTTTCTCCTTTCGTCAATTAAATTCAATATTTCTTCTGTTACCCAAAGATCTCTACTAGCCCTCGTCTTTTTACCTAATTGATCCCTCAAAGCTACCCTTTCTTCTTTTACTGTATTTCTTTCCCCCATTCCTGTCAATTTGTAACGCCGGAAACGCATATCCTCTTATATCCATCTATTGTACTATAAATTTTTTCCTTATTTTGTTACCTGAAGATATGACATTTCTTTGTCTAAATATTGTAAATGTTTTACAATTTGCATATGTATATTTATGCATTTCTGTCGATGTATAATTGTTTTGTTTTGTAAATGTTATTTGTATATTTACGCTGGGTCTTGCCTAGGGAAAACTATGCTATCGAACGATTACATCGATAGGTCGTGTGGAGAACCAAAGTGTTTAGGATCTTTGGTAGTGTTAACTATGCCGCGTGGAGCGCGGGCAGAGCAGAGTCTGGCTGGAGTAGGGTGGTAGAGAGGTGTGTTGAGTGACGCTGCCGCGAGTTGCAGCGTTTTCGGGGTTTGGCAGCATGTAATTGCGCTCGACTTGCTATGATAGTTTCTGACACGGTGTCGCGGACGGGAAGCATTAGCTGGCGCACATCAAGAGCCCGTTTCGCCTGGTGACAGTGTCGAGAAGAGGGTGCGCCAACATCCAGCTTCTGCAACAGCGACGGGGCGGCCGACAATGAGTGACTGTCGCCACCTCCTCGATCGACGACTTCAAACCTTCAATCAACCAACAAGGTGGACTGGAAGCACGTAAAGTTTTAGAACTGTATGACAGACCTCAGCTTTTCCAACTGTTCCATTTGCCTCACAAAATTACAGCAACTTAGCATGAACCTTTGTTGCTCATTGTCCCAATTGCATTACCAAGCAGGATCCCTTCCTTTTCCGGAATGAACCCGAGTGTCGTTGAAATTCAAATGCCATCATTAAAGTAATATCATTCCATTTCACTGCTTTAATTTCAAAGTTCAGTTAAAGTATTCATAGCTGGCTACAATATTTAGATTACACAAGCACAAATTAAGAGTGCGAGTTTTGTTACCATCTTTTAGCTTACCTGTGACTGCAGCTCAGCTTGGTACGTACTAACTTTTACTATTGTTAATTGTTCTGAATCATTTAATTCAAGTTCAAAGTTAAATCTCTTATTTCTAAATTGCGTAGATTCAAGTAGCTTTTGAAATGATTGTTGAGGTAGCCCAAGACTAACCTTATTTTATTGCATTTCGTAGTGCTTCAGAAACAAAGTTCACTATTAATTTCAGTTACTAAATTAACTTTCAATTTTCCGGTTTTATTTATTCTTTTGCTAAATTAATTCAGAGTGTAGCGAAATTTATTACTTCTGACAAACATTCTGTTTTCACACAACACGTGTCAACCTTCAGTTGCCACGCTTTTAGTGCTAATTATATGTGCAATAACCTTTCTTTTTCAGTTATTATAGTAGTTGTCCATAGGACTGACGACCTTAATTTTCCCCAAATCTCAAATATCTAATTAACGCCAGTTAATTGTTAACGTAACGACCGCACAGTTGCTTTCTTTATTAACTTTACCCCTTTTCAAAATTAATTTCCACCAGTTTCATTTGCATTTTTCCTTTCATTTAGATTTAACCCTTTCCAAAAGTCGATAACTGAGGGGGAGGTTACAAATTGTTCCCTTATGCTCTCCCTGAAACACTGTACAACCCGTCTTGATATGTTGATGAAATGCCAAACATACTTCGTAAAGGATGGATTATGCATTTAATGAAAGTTACATCACCCATTCGACGAGAAACCAATACAGTGGTTAGCATTCGAGTTCATTCCTACAAGCTGGGCAGCCGCGTAAGGTAACCATACAAAAAGGAGCCTGAGAACCTGATGCTGGTAATTACCCTGAGGCGGAGGCCAAGACCACTCTGCATCCACTTCTTTATTATCTTTCCTTTTGCTCTCATGTTCATCCAGTACCTTTTCTTTTAGTAACTAACTTATTCTTAAACCTCACCAGTCAAATATAAAGACCTTTCATCTGTCTTTCAGTAACTGTCTGTCTATTTATATTCTAATTACTTGACTCACTGTTAGTAATAAGCGCCTTTTCTTGTCTGGCGTGAGATTATGTGTACTTTGTGACAATAATACCAGAAGCTTCCAAATTGAACCACGGAATATTCCAGGTACATTAATAAAACAATACCTCAAGTCTCCAAGAAAAAACCGTATAAAAGACGTGCCTATAATGATGCGTGGGATAGAGGGGCTAACC
Organism: Schistocerca cancellata; assembly: GCF_023864275.1. Taxonomy (NCBI): domain Eukaryota; kingdom Metazoa; phylum Arthropoda; class Insecta; order Orthoptera; family Acrididae; genus Schistocerca; species Schistocerca cancellata. Next base: position 619,662,945 of record NC_064626.1, on the reverse strand, counting down.
GTTTGTGTGTACCAATTAAGGGTATTAAAAAAATCAATTCTTCAGCGTACATTAAAAATAAACGTATGAAGTAAGAATCTAAGGCATCTGACAACAGCTATGACTGAAGGGAATCCCACCTGCGACCCTTGAAGTTTAAGATTACTATAGTATGGTTATATGAAAAGAATGGCTCCCTGTAGGAATATTCGATTATTCACTGATCTATATGTTCCTTGGAAGAGACCCAAAGAATGACGTGGTGGATGGGAGAAGCTTCTTACAGCACCTCAAAACAAAAAATGTTATGGATACGGAATTATGGAGCGGATAGTGATAGTGATACGACAAACGCTCTTCCCAAAGCTGTTACCAAAGAGGGCTCTAAGAACAGTTCAAGAAATGACCTGGGTATTAACTTTAACAAAATTGATCATACCAGTAATTTTTAAGCATCTGAAGTCGTGTCTATTTGATATTAACTTAAATATCCTCGGAAAATCTTATTTGAGTCTAAAGGCCTACACGTCTTTCGTACAAAAAAATAACTTTCAAAGCACTCCTGTCGCGAAGAAAACAGAGTTGCTTGGGCTACTGAGATTTGTGTTGATATTATTGAGCGAATATCGCAAATACTGCCTTCCTTCAAGGATGTTGTACAATGTATGACCATGCGGTAAGAATTAAGTTTTGTGGTTGATGTTCAGAAATGTAATTCGTTAAAATTATGTAAAAGATGTACTGTGTGTAGTGTTTTTTTGTGTTCTTATATTCCATGTGTTCGATGACGCTGAAACAACGAAGGCGGACTGGCGGCAGCACAGTAACGGCAGCTTCGGGAGTTTGTAGCTGTACGTGCCGAGCCGACAGCCACGACGTCGTTGAGCCAGCTGATGCGACACAGAAGAAATTATACACTGTTAATACAAAAGAGAACTTTTTGCTATTGTAATTTTGTTCAGGTCATGTCTGTGTTCCATTGAAGTCAGTCATTGGATGGAAATGTACACCACACCCTGTGTATTGTGAAGAATTATCAACAAACCAACGAAGAAGATAATTATCGTGAAAAGAAGACACCTGCTGTTGAAGATTTTTATTTTTGAAGTGTGAGTGCTTTATGTTGGTTGTCAAAACTAAATCAAGATCCTAATCGGATAAAAAGGGGAGGCGAAGGGTTAAATACTTCGCAACCAAGAAACATTGGAAAATCATGTGCATGCTCTTTTTTTAATTGAAGACGCGATTAATTTGTTCTCATGATTGTGAGAGAGTTTTTTTTTTCTAAACTGTGGGTATAGTTATATAGATAACGTTATTCGGAAAATACTTGACAGTTTTTAAAGTTTAATGAAAGTTTAATAGTGACATGTGAAATATTTTGACAGTTTCGCTATGTGAATCAGAGAAATGCTTGATGCTACTGCACGCTTGACTGTGTAGTAATAGCCGCGAGCGTCTCTGGTTGTCTTGATAACGGAAACTGCAATATATCCGAATTTGAAAAACAGTTTGAAATTGATATTTGCAACGTGAATATTTAAGAGAGAGTAAAATCAATTAGTGCTAGTTTGTCCTTTTTGAAAATACGAACCAGCAAAAGATAGATGATAATTCTTCGGAAGAGACAACAGTAAATATCGATCCATTCAATACAATTGATTGGTCGGGCAGATCTGTTGGACACATTTTTGTTATCAGTACGTGTCCACGTGTCTGCGCATCGTAGATTGTTCTTTTCATTCTGTTTTCAAAATTTTGAAGTACCTGTTTGTTCACTATGCAAGCGTAGTAATCTTTGTAGAGCTTATGTCAGAGATTTCCTTGAATGTTGAATATTCTTTTTTGAACTCTCATCAAATTTAAGTCTTAAAGTGCGATCGAAGTACTTACTGTCTGATCGTCTGGTGTTACAGATATTGTTGTGGTGGTTGCAGCTTGAAAGAACTTGCAAACTCTCACAACGAGCTTCCTTGCTGATGTTAAAAACTTCATTGCGACACCTTACACTTTCCTCCTACTTTATAACATATTATTTTAATTTACCATTAGAAACTGAAACGCTGTTTCAAAAATGACCTCTCCTGAGATAAAAGAATATCTGAAAATTACATATCCCTGATTCAAATAGCGCTTCTTCTTTCCCATTTCTTCAACATAATAAAGAATGGAATATTATGTTGTCTGTTTCTCTGTAGACACTAATAATAATCAGAAACTAGTCACAAATATCAGCAAACCGGCTTGTAACTAGAGAGAGCTTTAAAAGTACTGTTGGTAAAGATGCAGTGACAGACCCATTTCTTTGGTTTGCATTCATCATACGGACGGAGAGGCAGCCCATCTGTTCATGCGTCTGAGAATTACGTGAAACAGAACTTGAACACGAGTTCCTAATCGCATGGGAATTCGTAGGTAACCCTGGAAGGAAAATAATGAATTATTAAGTTCATTTAACTAGCTGTCCATACACGTTTTTCAATAATATATGTGCTGTATCAAACAAGTAGCATTAGTTGTGAATATATAACACCTCCTGCATTTCCAAAGTATTTGGCTCTACCTTCGTACTAAATACAAAGTGTGGTTTTTGAACTAGTGCAATTATCATCCATCTCCGCCAGCAAATTTTCTCTTTCTTTGACCCTACATTGGACCCTACATTGGAAATTCGCTAAAACATGTCAATTATGTATCATTGGCTACTTCAATTTGGTTTCTACGAATTTAAACCTTACGGCTCCGTCTTCCTTTTCGTTCTGTAGCTGTATCATGTAAAAGACTACTGATGTGACTGAATCCAATCATGGTATCTAATTTACAAAATCATCACTCGTTTCTCGTGCAAGCAATAATGGATTTACTGAAATAGCATTCGGAAAGTAGTAAATAAATATGTCTTCTACTGCCAAATGGTTTAAATGGCTCTGAGCACTATGGGACTTAACTTCTGAGGTCATCAGTCCCCTAGAACTTAGAACTCCTTAAACCTAACTAACCTAAGGACATCACACACATCCATGCCCGAGGCAGGATTCGAACCTGCGACCGTAGCGGTCGCGCGGTTCCAGACTGTAGCGCCTATTCTACTGCCAGATTCTCTCATTGTTTGGGTATGCTTAAGAAGTCCACTCGCATTTGAGTATCTATTGATAATAGCTCCCGTTTGGATACATCCACATTGATTTCAAAGGAAACATCTAATTCAGCATTTCTTTACATTTCTCGTGAAGTCGCTTTATTATTATAATATGATAAAGAATACGTCATATAAATGCTTGTTCTTCTTTAGACACCAAAAAAATGGATCTATGTAGGAATAGTAAGGTCCCTTCTTGACGCAGGGGCCGGTCGTTACTTCCTGCCGACGCCGCCGAGAAACATTAGTGTGTTTTCTTCTGTGAATTTTACAAAAACTGGAAATATAAATATTTTCGACGAAGATAGTTCACAGTAAAGTGTGAGACGTGCTTACTTACGGCTACGCTGATTTCACATTGCTCCTAACTTCCCATTTGCTTCTCTTTAAGACAAGTAATCCTTTCTTCTAGGAGTGCTGGTGTTGCATGTTACGCAGGAGAACTTCTGCGAAATTTGGAAGGTAGAAGACGGGGTCCTGGTGGAAGTACAGCTGTGAGGACGGGTCGTGAGTCTTGGTTGGGTAGCTCAGTCGGTAGAGTACTTCCCCGCGAAAAGCAAAGATCCCGAGTTCGAATCTCGGCCCGGCACACAGGTTTAATCTGCCAGGAAGTTTCATACTTGTCTTTGCTTTGTACTTTCATTCCAATAGATTAAAACTGATGTGACATGATCCTACGACCAAAGGTAGTTTTTCCTAACATTTATTGAGAGCTATGTTATGATTGTCGAGTTTGATAGATGCGTTTCCGTCCGCACACATCACTGAAACAGACCAACGTGCGGGCGCAAAGGAAAAGTTTGGACAATATTCTTTATTTTTCAAACATGGGACTACATTTTCTGAGAGAAGTAGGACAGACATCCGTGGTCGTCGCGTGAGATTATTCGTACAAGAACAGGAAGAAGAAACTGTTTTTCGAGGCAAAATTCACCCGTGCACTGAGCAAGTGTGTTTTAGGATAGGACTGTGTTCTGAAGAACACGATATCCTAATAAAGAGAAATCAGGGGCGTCACTCACATTAACCGTGTCGAGCTGTGGTACATTATTTTCAGTAGACTATCCACTGCATTGTTGTCTCTACGCAAACGCTGTTTGTCTCTGTTGACCCTGATGTCGCTAGTACGTTTGACGCATTCATTTATTCCTTCTAGGAACCACACTACTGTTTCAAAATGACCTCCTGTGCGGTAAGATGCACGTACCAATAGTGCCAGTACCCAACATTATTCACACCATGCATTGTTATTTCTGTCTGAAATTGTGAATTACTTCAAATTTACCCACAGTTTTCAGTTACGTATTTCGATAGGTCGATAAAACAATTATTTCTGTAAGTATATCTTATGTATACTTTCGTACGGTCTTAGTGATAGATAAACAAATGTACTACTCTTAGTTCTTCTTACTGCAGTGATTTCCGTTTACGTTCGACTTTGTGACAGTATTGCGTCTGATTTTCTGAGACTGAGGCGCACGCGTCTCTCTTTGTTTTGTCTGCTGTACGAGTGACATAAACACAGTATAAACGAGAATGCAGTTGCAATTTTGTCATATCATGACATGTTGGAGACCGTGGCTGTTTTTGAAGACAAATGTTGATGGTGTAATGACAGCAACCAGCCACAAATTTACTTTGAGTTCCTTTATTCAAAGGAAACCGTTACCGGTTTCGAATCGTTGCGATTCATCATCAGACGGTTTACACGCTTTCTTTCTGACATTTGGTGTGTTTTTATAGATTAACTGTCCTAAAATATAAATAAAACATAATTACAAACACGCCACACACAGATGGTTGCGTTGCAGATTTTCGTTGTATGTGACGTACGTGAAACGTCGGTTTCGAGTGACTGTTTCCATAACGTTCATCCAATCGATGTAAATGCATTTCCACTGCATCCTCGTTGTTGCACACGTAATAGTTCTCACTGTACACTTTAGATTTGTCGCTGAGATCATTCCAACCACGCACCACATGTTTTGGTACATACAAAGAGTTTACAAACATATGGGTGTCACAGATGCTATGATATATCGTAACATTTGACAATGATGTCCTATGTTTGGAAAGGATCATATATTCTTTTACAAAACTGGATCATAAATTCTTTTACAAAACTGTAATGTCTATTACATTAGCACAGAGAGATTGAAATTTTTTTTTATTTTTTAAAAATATATATCTGTTATTGCTAATTTAATTAGAAAGTTTTTTATATATATGTAGAACTGTATAGGTAAAATAGTATATTATTTTATTACATTTGGCAGCATGAGAATTATAGTAACATATAAATTTTCTACTTGATCTGCAGATAGGTGTATTAATATTATTTGCTTTGGAGGCTGGAAAGTAATTTTTGGAAATTTTTCAGGAAAGGGGTGTTAGCCAACTCTGTTTGTTCATTAAGGATATAGTCTGGGGTGCTGTTTTTGTGTGTGTGTATTTCTAATTCTTCTAATATATTCATAGTGGCTCCTTTTTCTGTTAGATGCAAAATCTTTAAGTTGTCCTCAATGCTTCCCACTGAATGGTTTTCTTCAGCAATATGGGCTGCAAATGCTGATTTGTTCAAGTTACCAAGTCTTAGAGCGTCAATATGTTCCTTGTATCTAATTTCAAAACTTCTGCCTGTCTGTCCAATGTAGAATTTTGGGCATGTATCACATTTGAGTTTGTATATTCCTGATTTACGGTAGGGACTCTTGGAGGTGTATACATCATGGATTACTTTTTGTTGTAATTTATTATTTGTGGAAAAGCTGATTCTGATATTTTTCTTCTTTTTAAATAAGTTTGCTGTTTGGTATGAAATGCAGTTATTGATCCCAGACGCAAAACGAGTTTGTGCTGATAACTTCGTCGCTTTATATGAAGTCGGCAGAAAGGAAAGAAGTTGGAACACCAGAAATGTAATCTATCTAGACACTTTTCTGACACTGGTTTCTATTAACTCTCTGATTTCTCCTACATTATATGTAATAACACAAGTCTTTTCGAAATGTCTCTTTTGTTAGAATGACGCTTGTGCACTACATATACTGGTCATAAACAGTTTGAAGTATTTAAGAGTAATTTTCGTGTACTCTACGAAACATAATACACGTAAATTACAATCCGAATGGATCAATATATACCGATTTTATAAGTCAAAGTTTATCCTCTTTAGAAAGTCATATTTTATACTTATAGGTTCATTTTTCGTCCTTGCATTATCTCTATACAATGTACTTCATTTCTAATAGCAAATTGACTACATTGTATGTAAATATGTCAGTACGCCATTTACAAAATTTTATGGTATCACAAACATAAATGTCTAGTAGAAGAAGAAGTGGGAGGCAGCGACGAGATTGTACACAAGTATGTCACAGCTACTGATGTTTGTTTTAGTTTTCCTGTAGTTATACGGCAGATATATATATATATATATATATATATATATATATATATATATATATATATGCGCGCGTGTGTGTGTGTTTCCTTACGGTGTAAAGCTGAATACTTCAATAAATGACAGCCACACATTACAAATGTAGATTACCCATCGGTATTATTTTCTAATAAAAATGAAAACTAATACCTGTAGTTCAAAGGTTTTAATAAATTAATGTTTAGGCCTTCTGTGGTAATACACGAGTATCAAGTTGCCAATGTTTGTGTGACTGTCTATTTAAACGTGGTTGTATCAATCTAAAGATTTAACGATGTGCTACAGCGGTAGTTTCAATGTTTTATTTACCTCTGTTCATAGAAATGAGAGTGAGTGGTGTCAAGTATTCTAAATTAAAAAGAAACTTGTATCTCTTCTAAATGTGGAACACAACAGGTCGTCATCTAAATACGCCATGTGCATGAAGAGCAAAAATTCCTCATCGTGTGGAAAAACATATGCAAGCTTTCACTGCCAACATTCACTTATAAAGGCCTATTGGGAAGTGTAAGGGTAATTTCTTGTCGATGTTTACTTTTCAAACTAACCGTTGCTGCTCATACTCCATTCATGTTAGTATGAAATACGGGAGAGTATTAGAAGATAATTTGTTGAAAAATCGATAACGTTATTGTTATGTGTTACTTTTTTCTGGAATTTTCAAAGGCAAGAACTGGATACTGAAATCTAGCATCTTAAAGTTAGCTAAATTCTTATTCATATTTACAGAACATGAGAGTAATATCAAGTAGGCAACACTTTCCTGATGTACTTAGCTTTTATTTATTTATTTATTTACGAAAAGGTTTCAGCTCCTTAGCCATTTGTCAGGTGACAACTAAATGTCTAAACTAGAGATAAATAACTTCACTAAAATGCTCCATAGACGGTCAATAATATTGTACAACTTTTCCAGATGCGCTATAATATTGAACGTGTAGGGGTCAGATTTTAGAACATCGAAAACTTTGGAATATATTCTGCGACTCGGAAATATCGTGTTAGGTTTGTTGTTGTTGTTGTGTGAAAAATGAGTTAAAAGCAAGACGAAAGAGCGTTATATTAGAGTGTGTCGAAATGCATGAATTATTGTCTGCATTGTGGGATGTTAGAGTAGGTGAGTACAAAAGCATAATTATTAAGAATGATGAATGGTATGACTTGTTTTTCAGAAAATATTTTAAAAAAATAATTAATACATACTGTGTATACATACTTACCGGAATATAATCCGTTAGCGTATTTATTATTGCGTGACACGTTTCATTAGCTGTATCTCAAATACTGCAAGATAAAACTGCACTTTTAAATTCCAAATCTTCGAAAGAATTGCCAGCAACAAGGGATCCTAGCGCAATACAAAAGCGCAGACTTTTTGGAACTGCGTCTCTCATTATATTACTTTCTTTTTTTAAGATAATATATGGGCGACCGCAGAAATTTTTGCGGTGGGGGGGGGGGGGGGGGGCAAAGAGCAAGTACTTACCAACGTATAGCGGGATAATAATTTCCAGTAATATATCAAACGCACGATATTGTTGACAGTATAATTGATAAAGTAATTGTGTACTCTAGGGAGATTGTCAACAATATTACGCCATGTTTCTGTAAATATTATTGACCATTTAGGGGCCGTTCAACAATAAGTCTGCGCACATGAGGTCTCACGTCACTTTCTTGTGGATGAAACATTCAGTTTGCTCCCATAGATGATCAAACAATCTGTGAAACTTCGCATGTTTAGCAAATTATTTAGCAGTGTGCTGCTTTGTTTGACGTGTTTGTCAAACAAACGCTACGTCTGAAGTATTTGGAGAAATCTGATTGACAGCTGATTTAATAAACAAGTTTTAGCGTTTACGCTGGCGCTTCTCAAATAAATGCCATTTTCTGGCCAGACGTCGAACATGAGGAACTGTAAAAATGTTGATTTTGAGTGAAGAAGACTTGTTTTCGGAACTAAGCTCAAAGAATTATATGAACAAAAACAAAAATACTACCACTATGGTAGAGGAACTGTGTCTTCTCCATACAAATATTGAAGCGGAAGACATAAATAAAATCACCTTATTACGCACAAGAAGCTGCAAAACATTCGTTATTAAGTAAAAGACGATTACAGACTATCATGAAAATATTTTCTTTTCGATACCTACTATGACTAGAAATCGTTACTGATTCCGCTTCTGGAAATGCGGATAATATTATCCGTAAAAGGGAAAGGAAGAATTGCTTGTGTACAGAACTGTAATTGTTTTGTGAAACATGATCTTTGAATCTTTTGCTTCAATCATAGAATGTAGGGAATTACTGAAAATAGTTAACATATGAAGACAATTTTCTCGAGTTTATTTCATTTGAATAGTATCACATCTGGGTTTCTCGTATGACCGTTCGTCACTTACGAACATTAGAACAAACTGATACTGTAGCTGTTTGTAGACTGAAAGAGAATGCTGTAGTCAGAAACGTAGTAGTTATCATGTCAAAACATGTGCATCTCGTTGATATTCAAGTCGATAAGACGAGTATTGTATACAGGCCGGAATTGTCACTAGTTTGCGTGCGCTGTACAGGAGAGTACAACTGTTTTTCATCAAGGCGGTGCATGGCCTGGAATCTGATGCAGTTAACAGAACACAGTGAAACACTGCGTAGTGTGTCTGCTAGGGCAGGAGCCGTTACTGTTGTGGTGGTAGTGGTTGAGAATCGTAGGCCAGCGCCTCGGCATCAGTAGCACGAGCAGCGATCCAAGGGGCAGCGCGGCGGGTAGACGATGCAGCGGTCCATGCAGTACTCGTCAGCGCCCCTGCGGCCCGCCAGCTCGCCGATAGCTTCGCAGGTGCGTCTGCAACAGCATACAGAATAGCTTTAACCACCGAGAAGGCACCAGGCACACAACAGTGGCACAACCAGTAATATTCATCGAACCGAAATTTTCACATGACTTACGTACAACGCTTTTGTTTAGATTTTGCTCTAAGACTGTAACTTTAATGCATGTTACATTATTGTCCTGTTTTTATGCATCTGTTTATTATTAACTGCAATGGTTATTATCTGTTGCTGCTAAGGATGCAAATCTACACTACTCGCCATTAAAATTGCTACACCAAGAAGAAATGCAGATGATAAACGGGTATTCATTGGACAAATATATTATACTAGAACTGACATGTGATTACATTTTCACGCAATATGGGTGCATAGATCCTGAGAAATCAGTATCCAGAACAACCACCTCTGGCCGTAATAACGCCTGTTCATTGAGTCAAACAAAGCTTGGATGGTGTGTACAGGCACAGCTACCCATGCAGCTTTAACACTATACCACAGTTGATCAAGAGTAGTGACTGGCGTATTGTGACGAGCCAGTTGCTCGGCCACCATTGACCAGACGTTTTCAGTTGGTGAGAGATCTGGAGAATGTGCTGGCCATGGCAGCAGTCGAACATTTTCTGTGTCCAGAAAGGCTCGTACAGGACCTGCAACATGCGGTTGTGGATTATCCTGCTGAAATGTAGGGTTTCGCAGCGATCGAATGAAAGGTACAGCCACGGGTCGTAACACATCTGAAACGTAACGTCCACTGTTCAAAGTGCCGTCAGTGCCAACAAGAGGTGACCGAGACGTGTAACCAATGGCACCCCATACCATCACGCCGGGTGATAGTATGGCGATGACGAATACACGCTTCCAATGTGCGTTCACTGCGATGTCGCCAAACACGGATGCGACCATCATGATGGTGTAAACAGAACCTGGATTCACCCGAAAAAATTACATTTTGCCATTCGTGCACCCAGGTTCGTCGTTGAGTACACCATCGCAGGCGCTCCTGTATGTGATGCAGCGTCAAGTGTAACCGCAGCCATGGTCTCCGAGCTGATAGTCCATGCTGCTGAAAACGTCGTCGAACTGTGCGTGCAGATGGTTGTTGTCTTGCAAACGTCCCCATCTGTTGACTCAGGGATCGAGACGTGGCTGCACGACCCGTTACAGCCATGTTGATAAGATGTCTGTCATCTCGACTGCTAGTGGTACGGGGCAGTTGGGATCCAGCACGGTGTTCCGTATTACCCCCCTGAACCCATCGATTCCATATTCTGCTAAGAGTCATTGAATCTCGACCAACGCGAACAGCAATATCGCGATACGATAAACCGCAATCGCGATAGGCTACAATCCGACCTTTATCAAAGTCGGAAACGTGATGGTAAGCATTTCTCCTCCGTACACGAGACATCACAACAACGTTTCACTAGGCAGTGCCGGTCAACTGCTGTTTGTGTATGAGAAATCGGTTGGAAACTTTCAGAACGTTGTAGGTGTCGCCACCGGCGCCAACCATATGTCAATGCTCTGAATAGCCAATCATTTGCATATAACAGCATCCTCTTCCTGTCGGTTAAATTTCGCGTCTACAGCACGCCATCTTCGTGGTGTAGTAATTTTAATGGGCTACAGATGCGAAATTTAACCGACATGAAGAAGATGCTGTGATATGCAAATGATTGGCTTTTGAGAGCGTTCACACAAGGTTGGCGCCGGTGGCGACACCTACACCGTGCTGACATGAGGAAAGTTTTCAACTGATTTCTGGTACTCAAACAACAGCTGACCGGCGTTGCCTGGTGAAACGTTGTTGTGATGCCTCGTGTAAGGAGGAGAAATGCGTACCATCACGTTTCCGACTTTGATAAAGGTCGGATTGTAGCCTATCGCGATTGCGGTTTATCGTATCGCGACATTGCTGCTCGCGTTGGTCGAGATCCAATGACTCTTAGTAGAACATTAAATCGGTGGGCTCAGGATGGTAATACGGAATACCGTGCTGGATCCCAACTGCCTCGTATCACTAGCAGTCGAGATGACAGGCATCTTATCCGCATGGCTGTAACGGATCGTGCAGCCACGTCTCGTTCCCTGAGTCAACAGATGGGAACGTTTGCAAGACAACAACCATCTGCACGAACAGTTCGACGACGTTTGCAGCAGCATGGACTATCAGCTCGGAGACCATGGCTGCGGTTACCCTTGACGCTGCATCACATATAGGAGCGCCTGCGATGGTGTACTCAACGAGGAACCTGGGTTCACGAATGGCAAAATGTAATTTTTTCGGGTGAATCCAGGTTCTGTTTACAGCATCATGATGGTCGCATCCGTGTTTGGCGACATCGCAGTGAACGCACATTGGAAGCGTGTATTCGTCATCGCCATACTATCACCAGGCGTGATGGTATGGGGTGCCATTGGTTACACGTCTCGGTCACCTCTTGTTCGCATTGACGGCACTTTGATCAGTGGACGTTACGTTTCAGATGTGTTACGACCCGTGGCTCTACCTTTCATTCGATCCCTGCGAAACCCTACATTTCAGCAGGATAATCCACAACCGCATGTTGCAGGTCCTGTACGATCTTTTCTGGACACAGAAAATGTTCGACTGCTGCGACACAGAAAATGTTCGACTGCTGCCATGGCCAGCTCATTCTCCAAATCTCTCACCAACTGAAAACGTCTGGTCAATGGTGGCCGAGCAACTGGCTCGTCACAATACGCCAGTCACTACTCTTGATCAACTGTGGTATAGTGTTGAAGCTGCGTGGGCAGCTGTGCCTGTACACACCATCCAAGCTCTGTTTGACTCAATGCACAGGCGTTATTACGGCCAGAGGTGGTTGTTCTGGATACTGATTTCTCAGGATCTATGCACCCATATTGCGTGAAAATGTAATGACATGTCAGTTCTAGTATAATATATTTGTCCAATGAATACATGTTTATCATCTGCATTTCTTCTTGGTGTAGCAATTTTAATGACCGGCAGTGTATCACAAAGGTCTGATTAGTATCATACCAACAAGAACTGCTTTATATGCTGAAAATAGTGAACTGTAGGGTAATAAAGAGTTCATTTCCCAGTCCTAATTTGTGTGACAGGATGGCCATATATTTGTAAGGCTAGTCAAATTCGGTAGTATGGTTGAAATGGCTGTGAGCAGTATGGGACTAAACATCTGAGGTCATCAGTCCCCTAGAACTTAGAACTACTTAAACCTAACTAACCTAAGGACATGACACACATCCATGCCTGAGGCAGGATTCGAACCTGCGACCGTAGCAGTCGCGCGGCTCTGGACTGTAGCGCCCAGATCTGCTCGGCCACCGCGGCCGGCTCGATAGTATGGAATTATGCTAGCAGTCAATCTGTTGAATGTATGTACGTTTCGAATAATTTTCAACTTTAGATTATACAGATCTTCAAATCAATGTACTGATTTCGGAGTAGCCACAGTAGGACACTACAGTACTAGAATCAATGCCGTCGAGAATGAGTATGTACGATTAATACTAGGGGCACTCAAAGAGTAATTCAACACATTCCTTTTCTCAGTCAGGTTTGGTTGGCAAAGTGCGGAGTTTGTTGTGGGACATCGTGGTATATTCCCACTCCAACCCCTATAGTTTGATGAAGTTCCGAAAGGGGGCGGAGCTGTACGTAGCCTTGAATATGGCGTCTGTAACGGAGGTGTGTTCCTAACAGAGAGCTGTAATTGAGTTTTTTAATGCGGGAAACCATAGCGTCGCAAATATTCGTAGGCGGATTCAGAATATCTGCGGAGACCGGGCAGTGAACGAAAGCACGGTGAATCGTTGGGCAAGGCATCTGACATCATCGCAACAGGGTGGCGCAAACCTGTCCGACCGCCCGCATGCCAGCCTGCTGCAGACAGATGTGATTTCTGCAGTGTTGGAACATGCGGACACTCTCATATTCCTTGTCCATAACAGTGTAAGGCCTCACACAAGTCTGCGCACCCGAGAGGAGCTTGTAAAACTTCATTGGACTCTTCTTCCTCATCCTCCTTACAGGTCGGATCTCACATCTTGCGACTTACATTTCTTTAGCTCAATGAAGGGTGCACTTTGCGGGCTGCAGTACGTGGTTGACGTGGAGGTTATTGATGCAGCAAGATGTCGAACAATAGGGTGGTACAATGCAGGCGTAAGAGCCCTCCTATTAAGAAGGCATGAGGCCGTCGGTCTGAACTGAGATAATGTTGAAAAATAGGGTTTTGTATCTTAAAGACAGAATCCTGAAAAAAAGCAACGTGCTATAAATCCAACCTGCTTACAGGAAAAAAAAATATGTCGCCTTACTTACTGAACGCCCCTCGTAATTTAGTTTCCATATCTGGAGTATGAACGAAGTTTAAAAATATGGCACCAGAAAGGAAAAGCTAAAGAATTTCGTTGCCAAAAATATTTCAGTGTTTTACAACTCACTAATTTGCATGTCGTAGTTTCAAATTCAATGGTTTTCCTGTACACTTTCACTTTGGCGTTGTGGGATGCCATTTCACGATGCCACTGTAGTGTAAGTAAATTAAAACAGGGACTCGGCAGTAGGATCATGTGCACCAAAAAACCTAAAAAAAATAGTGGTGGCTATTCATTCTTTTCCTATACCCAGATAATTACTGGCGTCTCAGCCGTGGAACTTGAAGCAAAGAAGGGAAAACTTGGATTTATCTTTTAAAAGCTTTAAGCCAAGTTCATTGGAACTAAAGAATGTTAATTATTAAGATCCCCATGCAACGTATGTACAAAATACAAGATACTTTTTCGCGGAATCTGTCTGTACTAGCTACGTCATGAGATGCAGAATTTGTAAGGCGCGTTCAGGCAAAATATGCCCATGTCACTTTTGCGTCGAGGTATGTTGGCAACAAAGTACTTCGTTCTGAATGTTCACTCCATAGATATTCCTACTCCACGGTATTCGTGTAAGATCCTTTGCACATTATCAGTTTTCTATGAGGAGAAGCTCTTTTTTATCAGATAATTTAATTGTAGAAAGCTTACAGAAAGTGGTAGTTACCGTAAACAACAGTGTGTGTGTGTGTGTGTGTGTGTGTGTGTGTGTGTGTGTGTGTGTGTGTGAGTAAGTGTGTGTGTGAGTGTTGGTTCCAGAGCGAGAGAGCTAAAACATGGGATTGCCACAAAGCAGAAAAAACAAATATATACATTAACAAAAATGGGAAGTGTTACACCAGTAATGCCTTGACCAAACGGTATAGAGCAAATACTCCAATAGTTTCATGCATGTATGATATGTTGATTACAAATCCCTGTCTTTTGCGAGTGCAGGCAGAAGCCATTATTACAGATGAAGACTGTAGTGAGTACATCATGTGGCTGTTGGGTGGTTCTGACCTTACTAGAAGTTTCCAACTAGAGTTTGCAACAGAACACATTCAGAGGAACTGTACAAGGTCTTTGAGAAAGGTCGAATCACTAGTAGCATCATACCGACAGATCACACAGACAATGACTGCAGAACGGAATGGACTTATGACATCAGCGTGGAAAGAAGAATTGGTACGGGTCATTCCAAAGACGGATGACAGTATATGAAATATGGGCAGAAGTTACAGGCAGTGTCATCGTGAACCGTGGGAAACAGAACACTGAAAGCTGGGTTGAGTTCTCGAGTTGCCATGATTAGTTTAACGACGACACGCCACGCACTTCAGATACTTGCATGGTGTCAAGATACAATCAACAGAAAAATTAAATTGCATTCTTTGGTGTTCAGCGATGAATCTCGCTTCTTTCTGCATTTCTGCCTGTCGCGGTAAGATCGACGTGACGAACAGGTGAAAGGTCACAGGAAGCAGATATGCTAGAGACTTATACCGCTCCAGCATCTGGAATCATGGTACGAGGAACTATTCGATACGATAATAGGGCTGATTTGGTATTTGTTGAAGGAGGACTGAACGATAGACAGCATGTGGTCAGAACAGTAAACCTTGTTTTCACATCCTTAATGACCATGGTACAAAAGGGATAGTCCAGGAGATTGTTGTAAAACTTACGCGACTGTTCAGACCACAAACGCCTTGAGGAATGTGTGAATCCTTGACTGAGTAGGACGTTCTCACTGGTCACCCGTACAGCAGGTCTGCACTGCGACTGCAAGACGTGTACTTTCGTACTAGCCTCCAATAAGCAGTTTTGATAATACTTACACAACAAGTGTTTCAGGCAAAGTAAAAAGTTCCTCAAGATGACATTCAGACTCTGTTTATTTCCGTGGCACTGTGAATACGTGTATTCGTGGCCGTGGAGTCACCACTCATGCTGATACTGATGCTGATGGTGGACATCCGCTCCAAATGAACTGAAAGTGTAACAATTTTTACGAGTTATGTGATGAACACCCCCACAAAGTCTGATAAATCCGGGACAGATTCTTTTCCATTTCCCTCAGCGTAGCTGAACTTGACGGGTACGAGACGAAGGAATTAGTGTCATGTTAGATGCATGAAAATAAGAAAATTACCTGTGAGAGATTTAGAGTCTTCCATTAGGGTAAGCAACAGATCATATTTCTAATGGCGTACTGTTATTTAAAACAAGTTTTAATCTGTGTTGACGTCATTTACTGTGGCACACAAATCAATGTCACGATTTGTGCTTGAATGGCTACGGATTTCCAGTTCAGCCTTGGTTGAATATACCCTGTAATTGCCACTTGTATTCCATTTGACTCATTTTCCTCTCTCCAACCAGTGATTCCTTCTATCACTGTTGACGAAAACAATAATCTTGAAGATATCATAATCATGATACGTAGCTACTCAGCTAGAATTTCTTGTCGGTAATGCTTCAAAATTCAGAATAATTCAGCATGTGGCCGACTTCAGCTGCTGCTACGGAAAAAATTATTATATTACTGTTACGGAAATATTTACTACCGAAATCATACATTCGAAATTTTTTTCGAAATTCTCGGTTATTAACTTACGTTTCTCTAAAAATAATCAGGCTGTTTCTTGGGTGGATAGTTAAGGTACACACGACTAATAGTGTATGTAGGAAAATCAAACTCAGAACATAAAATAATTACGTTATGGTGCTGGTGTACATGCCTTGGTTACTGTAATGCGTTCTTTGAAAGAAGAGGATACTGTTTTCTATAAGGTTTTCTTATAATTAGCTGTAATTTATGAGAGTCAGCTGGATTACATGTGTACTGTTTTCTTATGATTCTGAAATTTAGAAAACAGGAACTGGGAAAAATAGTCGGGTAATTTTATAAAGATAACCACCTATACATGAAGATGTTACAAATCCCTATGATCAAAGTATGACTCTACAGTAAAAGAGAGATGATCTCGTAATGAAAGGTATAGAAGAAACGTGGTATCACATATAATGTCAATCATGAAGCGATTTATTATTTTTAAAATCTGTTAGGAAGTTAACACGCTTCCATGCCAGAGTGTCTAAAACGCCGGGGTGCTTAACTCGGAATAGCTACCTGGCGTCTATGCAAGGGAAGAAACGTTCATCGCTTGAATCGGCCTGAAAGGGATAGATGATGAGGTAGTGGGTAACGATTAGTACATAAAAATTGAACAGCGTTGTTAAATTCGAAACTTCTTCGGATTGCCATAGCAAATGACATCATTAGTTTGTTGATGATGATACCTATGTCGGATGAGGAAGTTAAACATGGTAAAAAAGTTACTTCTTGACTTATGTAGACGACATGCAACATTTCGAGTACTGTACAAACCCACATGCAGTAATCAATATGATACAGACACACACTAAGTAGTTTAGTTAAGATATTATCGAGGGCACCTACACACATCAAATAAAGTTTTGCATCACCCCATTCCCTGAACTCCTGAAGATAGACGTTCACTGTGGATATTGTATCACAGACACAGTCCCGTTGACTATTCAGTGATGTCACCAAACTCGCCCAAGCATGAAAACAACCATGCATGAGCAGCGCCTATTAGACGGAGGGGGTCCGACAGCCGATCAATTCCAGTCATCCCACCAGGAAGGAGGTACATAATTCGTGTTGTCTGTAGTTCAACCATGTCTAGACGGCCAATACCGCGGTTCGATCGCGTCCGCATTGTTACTTTGTGCCAGGAAGGATTCTCAACAAGTGAAGTGTCCAGGCATCACCGAGTGAAATAAAGCGATGTTGTTTGGACATGGAGGAGATACACAGAGACAGGAAGTGTCGATGACATGCCTCGCTCAGGCCGCCCAAGGGCTACTATTGCAGTGGATGACCGCTACCTATGGATTATGGCTCGGAGGAAACCTGACAGCAACGCCACCATGTTGATTAATGCTTTTCGTGCAGCCACAGGACGTAGTGTTACGACTCAAACTGTGCGAAATAGGCTGCATGATGCACAACTTCACTCCCGACGTCCATGGCGAGGTACAGATGGCGCCAATAACATGCCGAATGGACCGCTCAGGATTGTCATCACGTTCTCTTCGCCTATGAGTGTCGCATATGCCTTCAAACAGACAATCGTCGGAGACGTGTTTGGAGGCAACCTGGTCAGGCTGAGCGCCTTAGACACACTGTCCAGCGAGTACAGAAAGGTGAAAGTTCCCTGCTGTTTTGGGGTGGCATTATTTGGGGCTGACGTACGCCGCTGGTGATCACAGAGGGCACCGTAACGGCTGTACGATACGTGAGTGCCATCCTCCGACTGATAGTGCAACCATATCGGCAGCATATTGGCAAGGCATTCGTCTTCATGGACAATTCGCGCCCCCATTGTGCACATCTTGTGAATGACTTCCTTCAGGATAACAACCTCACTCGACTAGTGGCCAGCATGAATCCTATCGAAGATGCCTGTGTGGATAGTATGCCACGACGAATACAGGCATTCATCAATGCAAGAGGACGTGCTACTGGGTATTAGATGTACCGGTGTGTATAGCAGTCTTGACCACCATCTCTGGAGGTCTCGCTGTATGGTGGTACAACATGCAATGTGTGGCTTACATGAGCAATAAAAAGGGCAGAAATGGAGTTTATGTTTATCTCTATTACAATTTTCTGTACAGGTTCCGGAACTCTCGGAACCGAGGTGATGCAAAACTTTTTTCGATGTGTGTGTATCTACAGGTTTACCCTGAAATTCACAATTACGTGCCTGGCAGAGGGTTCATCGAATCACCAGCAATCTATTTCTCTACAGTTCCACTCTCGAAGAGCACGCTACAAAGACGAACACTTAACTTTTTCCGTGACATTCCTTCTATGTAGATGGGTGCTAACAAAATAGTTTTACACGCTGACGAGAAACCTGGTGATTGGAAGTTCATGAGAAGATCCTGCCACAACGAATAACGCCTTTGTTTTAATGACTGCCACCGCAATTCGCGTATCATATCCAGGGCACTCTGCAAGGGGTTTATTATGTAAGAGGTTTACTGTTCACTACCCTACTGGAGCAAATGTAATTTCGATGTATTGCTCACGCGCTGCCTGCGATATAAAACATCTCTGCTGCAATAGAATCGCAGGTCAGAGCAATGTCGGCAGCAGTAATAATCGCTCGCTCCTACAGAGCAGTCGCAATAGTTCGTTGTTATGGGGCAGTCGCAATAGCTCGCTGTTACGGATGTCATAGTAGCTCACCGCTACAGTACAGTTGCTAGCTATATAAGAGCAATAGCAGTTCATTACCATGTAGTGTAAGGTAAACTTTATTATTCTTCATCGCCATGCGCGTACTTACATTTGTTGTCTGAGATGTTAGTATGAATTTGTTTCAATCTTTTTGTGATTTGTCAGCACTAATTAAGTCAGACTTGTAATTTTAAATTTTTTATGTAATAGTTTACAGAAATGCTTTCAATAATAAGGTTTCTCAGAGCACAATTTTTTATCAGTCATTGGCTTGAATTTAAATATTTTACAAATTTTCCCAGGTCATACTCACGTGTTGTTTAATAATCAGAGGATCAGATACGCAGATGTGTCAACAAGCAAAGTCAGTTTTTTTTTCTAATAATGCAAATCTCAAACAAATATTGTTCAGTAGTAGTAGATAGCCCAACACTGCACTAAACTGACAAGAAAGCACAAGACAAGAAATTTGTGGCACAGCTTGACCAAAAGAAAGGATCGGTGGTAGTATAAACTCTGAGACATCAAGAGATCACCGCTTTGGTACTGGAGGGATGTGCGGGGCGTAAAAATCGTAGATGAATACAGTAAGCAGATTCAGAACGATGTAGGGCGCAGTAATTACTCAGAGATGAAGAGGCTTGCACACGATAGAGTAGCGCGAAGAGCTGCATCAAACTAGTCTTCGGACTGAAGGACACAACAACAACAACAACAACAACAACAACGTGTCATGACACATTAAACTGCTTTTCTGTTTGGCTCGTAATGAGTTCTTCACTTGAACTAATTCGTTACCATACGATCATGTTGATATGGTACCGTGTTTATTGTACCAAACACTTGTAGCTTAGTGAATGAGCTGGAGAAATAAAAACTAAGTTGGTATGGTATTGGCACTGCCGATATCAAGTCTACTTAAACTGCTATAACAACCTGAATAGTGAGTGCATAGCAATACGAAATAGGCAACGCACTATTAGGATAATTGAACATTTTCAGAAGCTGTACGTGGACAAGTTAAGTTCCACGTTCTGGCCCTAGAGAGGCCAATCGGGACCGGCCGATCGTCATGTCATCATTTGTCAGTGGCCTCATCGGGTGCGATATGGAGGGGCACGGGGACAGCAAACCACTCTCTCCGTCGCTGTCGGGTTTCTTGACTTTTGAATCGTTACTAATAGGTCGAGTAGCTCCTCAGTTGGTCTCACGAGGCTGAGGCCACCCCGTAATAGTCTTCCCACAAAGGAAAAAATCCTTTCTAGTAACGGGAATCGAACCCAAATCCCCTGACTGGCAGCCACCGTATTGAGAATTGTCCTACGGAGGATGACACGTAGATAGCATTTTGGGGTACTTTCGGTTCGATGTAGTAAGGTTAGGCCGTAGTAAAGTACGTATGTGATCCTTGTAGACTGCAGACTTAGCCGAGTACTCACGGACAGTGGCAGAGGTCCGGAGGACAGTTAGGTGGGTACCGCAGGCAGTTGGTCTGGCACCACTCGCCCATGCCAGGCGACGAGCGGTAGAGCGGGGTCGGCTGACACACCTGCGCCCTGAAAAACATAAGATATTTGATGAGATAGAGTGCCAAAACTTAGACAACCAGAGCAGGCTATTTCAAAGGTATCATCTACCAAGCAGCATTTAGATCGACGCCCTTCCGTATTTCGGTATAACTAACAGCCCTCGTAGCACTTACTATCGCTAAGAGCTATTTACACAAACAGAATTTGCAATTTTTAGCATATAAAATGCGTATTTTTACTCTTATCTACACGTTTTTTGATATCTCAACAATCTCTCTCTCTCTCTCTCTCACTCTCTCTCTCTCTCTCTCTCTCTCTCTCTCTCTCTCTCTCTCTCTCTCCCTCTCTCTTTATTTTTCTCTCTCCCTCACTCACTCTCATCCTAGAAATTATTTGTACCTTGCACACATGACATCGTATGTAGTGCTGAAGGAAACAGACTAATTTGTTCTTGTACGAAAGTTTCTGCCACCAAAATAAGTTTCTGTAAGATTTTTCGGAATTTGTGATTTCGTCATGTAGCTTCATGACCTAAGACGACGCAGTCACAAAGTAAGTTGGTTTTATTTAAACCTGCTAGTTCTTAAAAACAAGTTACCTTCTTAATGAGATTTTCAAAGATAATTTCTTTACTGTAATCTTATTCCATTCAGAATCCGAATAACAGATACAAAACGTAAATGGGACGCTCACGTTTGTTAATTATAGTATATGCTGTTTACTTTTCCTTTCTCAATCCAAGAGCCCTTTCGGGAGGAAGATATGAACTGGTTGATAACAATCTTTATTTTCTCTTTATTGTCCTCTCTGTTTGATGATTTTTTTGTTGTTGATGTTTTTCTTTCAGCCTTGTCGAATCTCATCATTTTTGTTTCCGTGAAGTTTTGCTGCTATTTCTATAATCTGTGTCACACATTCTGGTCTCTGCCCTACCTTACTATATATACTCCATATTGGGCCGTGTGTTGCTTGATCAGATATTCTTTCTTGTTTTAGTATACATATTATTTTTCCTGCCAGTAAACGTTCTGTAATTATCTGTTTTTCTTCATGCACTGTAGCGCCTCCTCACTTCACACTTTATTTCGTTCTGTAACACTACCATGCGTACTTCAGAAGTAATTTATTTCACATTCTTCGACTAATCTTTCGATCCTCGTTCATACACATATATTAATTGTATAACTAGTAACATAGGAATTAAAAATAAGTACTTTTTACTGAGTGTTGCTCTACTGCTGATAAGCTCTGCATAGAAGCATGTAACCCATAAATAGGTGATGGTCTGTTAACTCTGACGTTTAGAGAAAATTATGTTCTTCTAAATGTTTCACGTCAAACACGCGAATAAATTCGAGCCAGTTTTGTTACAACTTACCTAGTTAGATACAAAACGACAGGCAGAAACTGTTGTCAATTAGAATCTTTGAAAATACGGTCCTCTCAGAGAAGTGTAGTCTGTCCATAGTAGCATATGCTCGAACTGGACAAGCATGTGGAACGAATACGGGTGTGCCTTTTTGGTAGGAAATAGATAAGCGCAACTTACAGGCCTCTGGATAACAAGGAGTTTCTTTGACGTCCCATTATCTAAACATTTTACCAACAATTTCTCACACTCCACTGCAAATGGGATTGCGCCGCACGGTAACATGTTCTAGATGGATGTGATCACAAGTTTCCTATAATCTGTTACTGACTGCAAGAATCATGACAGATTCCAGTATGCTCCCGGAATAATCTTTAATCCTTTTCTTTATTGTAAGCTTATACGAATTTCTGAACTTATTTGTGATATGCTACGAATCAATCAACCAGACGACGCCAGTCGGAGTGGAAACATGTTTCACCTTACTCTCTATGTTCTAATTCTAGATGACCTGGCTCTCTTCCTTCTCTGAAAGATAGCTGTACCTAATCACTTGCACTCTCATAGTGAACCTTAGTTCAGTCTAAACGGAAGTCGCTTCGTTGTAGATCAGAGCTTAAAAAGGAAAAACAATCATGCTCAGTTATCAAAACTGTGCTGTATTTTGTCTGACTTTAACAACCTGAGAAATATGGGAATACTAACTTACGCTTGGAGGGACGAAGATCATAAAC
Organism: Schistocerca cancellata; assembly: GCF_023864275.1. Classification (NCBI taxonomy): domain Eukaryota; kingdom Metazoa; phylum Arthropoda; class Insecta; order Orthoptera; family Acrididae; genus Schistocerca; species Schistocerca cancellata. Next base: position 619,640,275 of record NC_064626.1, on the reverse strand, counting down.
AACTCGTTTGCACCGATCGTACAACCTATTCTGCTGTGCTCAGTCAATTAATTCTTTACGGCATTTGTTTAAGAAGTGGAACCAAGTGGTCGCCTCTTTCATCAGCTTGTTTGACTTTCTGGTAGCATACGTGATCTATCATCGGTAAGCCTCCTGTCGCAATAACATTCTTTCCTTAGATACTGCATACCACAGGGCGAGTTTCTTCCCGATCACTTTGTAACACCTTCAGTGATCTGAGGGAACCTTGGGAAAGCTAAACTCGGATGGCTCGGCCGTGGTTCGGAGTCTGACTCTTCCAAATGCGTCAGTATACCACCTTCTTGGTCTGCTCATAATGTTTAGATTTTTGAGATCTCACCCTGGTGTATTATTTGTCAATTTTTCATGCCCCACCAATTCTTAAAAAGGAGGTCAAACTCTTGTGTACTATTTACTGGTATCACTCGTACGGGGTTTTATTCTTTGAAGTCTGCATTACTTCTCTTTGGCCATCACAGTGAAGATATTTAATTGGGCACTATATGTCTAAACAACTACGAAACTGCTTAAAATTGATTCCAAAGTAGGCCTGTGAGGCACCATTACAATGTGCACAAGCAAAATGTTAGAGTTGAGTTGAGAACTGATTCTAACAGTGCACAAAAAAATTAAACCCTTGTGAAAGGAATATTATTTGTTATCGTCTGCGAAATGTACTGTATTATAGGAAAATTTAACTTTAAAGTTACTACTGAAATTAAAACAAAAATATGAGTGACGTTATTGATGGTCTGCAAAGCCTGTGACCATTAGTGAGGTCCTTTAAAAATGCTTTATCCTGAAAAATTTCAAGCAATTTACTACAATTTTGAATCACACATGCGAAAATGTACTGAAAAACCGTGATTTATTGGAGTATGTTGATATATTAGTACTATTCTCTCATCTGTTCAATGGCTCTCTCCTTAACATATTCATGATTATATAAGAAATATATTCATAAATTATAGGGAAGATACGTGGTAGAGACTCATTTCTTACAAAAAAGTACAATGCACTTACGAATTATGAAGATGGTTCCAAGTGGACTGCAATAACTGCAAGTAAATAGTTTGACTGGATTCTCAGAATAAATGTCTAAGAACGAGCGGACTTGAGTCAGCTAAGTTGTAGAATTTATAGTATGTCCACAGTTTTTTTTTTTACTTCGCGAATCGCGTAGTGCTTAAGATTAATAAAAGGAAAAAGTTAACGACTTTCGGCAGCAGATACTTTGATATTGAAGGTCCCGGCGCGGCGACGCTGAGAGCTGGACATCGGCATTCGGAAGCTGAAGCGCTAGTGTATCCTGTTTCGGCGTCACCCACTGGCCACCGCGACGGCCGTGTAAGTACGACCACCTCGTGACAGAGACAATCCGTGTACTGACCTCTCTATTGTCCCGTTACTGTAACGAACTACTCGTTCTTGATCCCTGCTTCACTACGTTTCTGGTTTTCTCTGTTTGGATTACTCATTTGACTTCTTTACTCATTCATGCAGTCTTCACTTATCCGTTTCCTGGTTGCTCTCTCTCGTCTTATCGCCATCGGTGTTCCGCTGTTTGGTGGCGCACACCAGTCGGTCTTTTTTGGCTTTAGAATAACATGCACAGACACCTATTTTTTTTTTTTTGCCCTCAAAGAATTACTACGCTCTTAACGGAACAAAATCGACAAACGTGTAGGTAATTACCAGAGTATTCCACGAAAGTGGTATAGGACCGTTACTGTTTAGAATGTATATGACGATCTAGAAGAATGCGTCCGAAGCTCTTTAAGGCTGTTCGGAGGTGACACGGTTGTCTATAAGAAGGCAACAATGCTAGAAGATAGTAAAGATTTGCGGAAGAACCTACAGAGCATTGTTCAATGTTGCAGAGACTGTCAGTTGACGTGAACGTAAGTAAATGAAACATACTACGCATACATAGGAAAAGAAATGCCATAGTGAACAACTACACTATTGATGACAGGTTAAAGGATATAGTATCTAGCGTGAAATATCTAGGAGTTACTATCCGGAGCGACCTTAAGCCTTAAGTAGAACGATCACGTAAAACTGGTAGTAGTGAAAGCAGATTGCAAACTGGGTTTCACAGGAAGAATGTTAATGAAATGTAATTCATCCACTAAAGAATCGATTTACAAGTCGCTTGTTCAACCGATACCTGAATATTGTTCATCAGTCTGGGGCTCTTACCGCGTAGGACTGCTAGAAGAGGTAGAGAAGGTTCAGCGAATAACGGCGCATTTCCATACCGGGATCGTTTAGTCAGAGCGAGAATGTTACAGAGATGTTCAACCAACACCAGTGGCAGACTTTGTAACAGAGGCGTTGTGCATCACGGAAAGGTTTACTGATGAAATTCTGAGAGAGTGCCTTCCCAAAAGAACTGGACAACATAACGATTCCTCTCATATGCGTCTCACCAAGTAACCACAACGAGAAAATTCGAGACGTTAGAGCTAATACAGAGGCTTATGGACAATCATTCTTTGCACGCACCATTCGCGAATGGAACAGCGAAATGGGGATGTGATATTGGTACCAGTAATAACCTCCGCCTCACACTGTCAAGTGGCTTGCGGAGTAATGCTGTACAAGTACATCCACTTCAGACAATTTTCTTGTCTAACATGGTTTAGTGGTAACGTTACTGGACAGATATGCTGCCGTTCATCTGATGCTCTCGATTCATTTCACTCACATTCGGAATTAAGCATACTGTTTGAGTCAGTATTTGCATGGTGGGGAGAGCCAAATTACATCCCCACATGGGAATCGGGATTATGTTTTCCATAGCTTCCGTAATACTTACAAAGGAACCTCCCCATCGCACCCCCCTCACATTTAGTTATAAGTTGGCACAGTGGATAGGCCTTGAAAAACTGAACACAGATCAATCGAGAAAACAGGAAGAAGTTGTGTGGAACTATGAAAAAAATAAGCAAAATATACAAACTGAGTAGTCCATAACAAGATACATAGCCTCAAGGAGAGCGCGAGGTGAGAAACGCTGTGGTCCCGTGGTTAACGTGAGCAGCTGCGGCGCTAGAGGTCCCTGGTTCAAGTCTTCCCCCGATTAAAAATTTTAATTTTTTTTCGGACAATTATTATCTGACAAACTGTTATGTTTCATAACTTTTTTGGGAGTGATTATCACATCTACAAGAAAACCTAAATCAGGGAACGTAGAAGAATCTTTTTACCCATTCGCGAAGTGTACAAGTTAGGTGTGTCGACAACATATTCCTGTCATGTGACGCACATGCCTCCACCAGTGTCGTATAGAATATATCAGACGTGTTTACCTGTGGAGGAATCGGTTGACCTATGGCCTTGCGATCAAATGTTTTCGGTTCCCATTGGAGAGGCACATACTTCCGTCTACTAATCGCACGGTTTTGCGGTGCGGTCGCAAAACACGGACACTAAACTTATTACAATGAACAGAGACGTCAATGAACGAACGGACAGATCATAACGTTGCGGAAATAAAAAAAGTAAACTTTTCACTCGAAGGAAGACTTGAACCAAGGATCTCTCGCTTCGCCCATGCTCACGCTAACCACGGGACCACGGCGCACGGGAACTCACACTATCCTTGATGTTGCGTATCTTTCGCATGCACTACTCAGTTTGTATGTTTTGCTTATTTTTTTCATACTTCCACACAACTTCTTCCTGTTTTCTCGATTGATCTGTGTTCAGTTTTTCAAGGCCTATCCACTGTGCCAACTTATAACTAAATCTGAGGGGGGTGCGATGGGGAGGTTCGCTTGTTAGATGGTTCTTCAGATAGGCCGTAGCTGCATCGTTCCTTCGTCTTCATTCACCAGAGTCACTGCAGCGTTTCCTTTCTTATTTTCTTCCAGAGAATTACGATCGATGTTAAATAATCAACTGCATTACGTCCAGAAATTACTAAATCTCGGCATTCAGTTAAGAAACAGCAGCTCAAGATTACCTCTCGTGTTACTTTACACAAGTGTCCGACGACTGCATCAGAAATTAAACCTGAGACTTAATTCGGCGTACAGGCACACTGCAGGTACAGACCTGAGGACGAGAGGCGAGATGGCGCTGGGCGTGCGCAGGTCTCGGTAGTAGAGCAGGTTGGGGTTGTCCTGCGCGCTGACGAAGGCTGGCGGCAGGCCGCCGACGGCCGTCACCACCGACACGTCGGCGCAGTTGACGAACGTCTCGGGCGGCCCGCAGCCGATGTCCTCCCTGCCGTCGGCGCACACGCCCCAGTTGTTGGCTGCAACGCAGGTTTTGCACGTCAGTCCGAGAGGCATGTTCCAGTCTCAAAGGTAAATTAAATAGAAATTTCGAAAAAAAGCTAACGCAATTTCTGACACTATCTGTCTAAAAGTAGGAAAAAATGGATTAGAGAAACATTTAACGTACCGTTGAATGGTGCCTGAAATTGTACATATAAAATGAGGTGCCGATTTAGAATTTAAAGTTTAATGTTTTACTTAAATTTCTGAAGAGTACTAGTGGGTATTTGTCTGCTGTGATAGTTTTGTTCAGCAGGTACGATATCGTATGTTCAGGGTGTTTCCGTAAGAGCGTGCAAAAATGTAGCAGGAGATAGAGAATGCTCCACTGAAGAATTTGAGGTAGGGACCCTGACGTCGGAGAACCTAGTTTAAGGAGACATATGGAAGTAAACTTGCGTACCACTTTGTCTAGTGTTTCTGTTTTCTAACATATTTATAACTAACATTCGTACAAGTTTACAGGTGCTATACTCTTTACTTACATGAAAATTCTTTATTTCCTATAAGGAAACAAGGAGGACGAGCCTGATTATCAGGAAGTAATGACGCAGGTTTTGTCAGCATCCCCTATGTCCTGTTAAATTTTTGCACTCTCTGTTAAATTTTTGCATGCTCTTACGGAAACACCATGTATATTATAAATGCGAAAGTTAGTTTGTGTGTGTGTGTGTGTGTGTGTGTGTCTGTTACTTCTTCGCAGTGAAACGGCTGGACGGATTTGCATAAATTAACTCAATGGCTACCTTACATATACCTACCTATCAAACGGGTGCGCGTGGAGGTGAAAACGAGTAGAAGCCAACGACGCGCGAATACCCACACTTTGGTCATCGAGTACTTGAGAATAAAAGCACGTAGTAACTTGCAACAAACTTTACGTATAATATAAAACCATCACGAAACTTTTTCTCGTAGATAAGCACCACAAATTGAGGAAAAAATGTTTATAGCTTACAACATTTTCGTTGTTCATGCAGCCAAAACGTCGCATGAAGCATGAAGTTTTAATTTATTACTACTGATTGTATTCGCGAGATATTTTGCAGACACGGTTCAGGTATACTACTGTATGTACCTGAGAAATTATAGCCTTGTACGACGCATACGCTATGTGATCAAAAGTATGCAGACACTCCCAAAAACATACGTTTTTCATATTAGGTGCATTGTGCTGCCACCTACTGCCACCTACTGCCAGGTACTCCATATCAGCGACCGCAGTAGTCATTAGACAGCGTGAGAGAACAGACTGGGGCGCTCCGCGGAACTCACGGACTTCGAACGTGGCTCAAATGGCTCTGAGCACTATAAGACTTAACTTCTAACCCTAGAACTTAGAACTACTTGAACCTGACTAACCTAAGGACATCACACACATCCATGCCCGAGGCAGGATTCGAACCTGCGACCGTAACGGTCGCGCGGTTCCAGACTGTAGCGCCTAGAACCGCTCGGCCACCCCAGCCGGCTCGAACGTGGTCAGGTAACTGGGTGTCACATCTGTCATACGTCTGTATGCGAAATTTCCACACTCTTAAACGTCCCTAGGTCCACTGTTTCCGATGTGATAGTGAAGTGGCAACGTGAAGGGACACGTACAGCTCAAAAGTGTACAGGCCGACCTCGTCTGTTGACTGACAGAGGCCGAAAAGGCTCGAAATGTCTAAAAGGCAGACATCTATCCAGACCATCACACAGGAATTATAAACTGCATCAGGATCCACTGCAAGTACTATGACAGTTACGCAGGAGGTGAGAAAACTTCATGGTCGAGCGGCTGCTCATAAGCCACACATCACGCCAGTAAAGACCAAACGACGCCTCGCTTGGTGTAAGGAGCGATCGAACAGTGGAAAAACGTTGTGTGGAGTGACGAATCACGGTACACAATGTGGCGATCCGATGGCAGAGTGCCTGGTGAACGTCATCTGCCAGCGTGTGTAGCGGCAACAGTAAAATTTGGAGGCGGTGGTGTTATGGTGTGAACGCCACAGGCCTACATCGATGTTTTAAGCACCTTCTTGCTTCCCACTGTTGAAGAGCAATTCGGGGACGATGACGGCGTGTTCCAACACGATCGACCACCTGTTCATAATGCACTGCCTGTGGCGGAGTGGTTACACGACAGTACTATCCCTGCAATGGACTGACCGCACCGAGTCCTGGCCTGAACCCTATACAACGCCTTTGGTGTGTTTTGGAACGACGACTTCATGCTAGGCCTCACCGACCGTCATCGATACCTCTCCTCAGTGCAGCACTCCGTGAAGAACGGGCTGCCATTTACCAAGAAACCTTCCAGTACCTGATTGAAGGTATGCCTGCTGGTGTGGAAGCTGTCATCAAAGCTAAGGGTGGGACAACACCATATTGAATTCCAGCATTACCGATGCAGGGTGCCACGAACTTGTATGTATTTTTCAGTCAGGTGTCCGGATACTTTTGATGACATAGTGTACTCCGGGAGATACCACGCCAAAAACATTGAGCTGCGCGAAACTGCAGAGCGAAATTGGCTAGAGATTTGTACAAATATGTGTGAAATGTGTTAAATACGTGTGAGATATGAAACTTCCTGGCAGATTAAAACTGTGTGCCCGACCGAGACTCGAACTCGGGACCTTTGCCTTTCGCGGGCAAGTGCTCTACCATCTGAGCTACCTAAGCACGACTCACACCCGGTACTCACAGCTTTTACTTCTGCCAGTACCTCGTCTTCTACCTTCCAAACTTTACAGAAGCTCTTCTGCGAACCTTGCAGAACTAGCACTCCTGAAAGAAAGGATATTGCGGAGACATGGCTTAGCCACAGCCTGGGGGATGTTTCCAGAATGAGATTTTCACTCTGCAGCGGAGTGTGCGCTGATATGAAACTTCCTGGCAGATTAAAACTGTGTGCCCGACCGAGACTCGAACTCGGGACCTTTGCCTTTCGCGGGCAAGTGCTCTACCATCTGAGCTACCGAAGCACGACTCACGCCCGGTACTCACAGCTTTTACTTCTGCCAGTACCTCGTCTCCTACCTTCCAAACTTTACAGAAGCTCTTCTGCGAACCTTGCAGAACTAGCACTCCTGAAAGAAAGGATATTGCGGAGACATGGCTTAGCCACAGCCTGGGGGATGTTTCCAGAATGAGATTTTCACTCTGCAGCGGATGTGCGCTGATATGAAACTTCCTGGCAGATTAAAACTGTGTGCCCGACCGAGACTCGAACTCGGGACCTTTGCCTTTCGCGGGCAAGTGCTCTACCATCTGAGCTACCGAAGCACGACTCACGGCCGGTACTCACAGGTTTACTTCTGCCAGTACCTCGTCTCCTACCTTCCAAACTTTACAGAAGCTCTCCTGCGAACCTTGCAGAACTAGCACTCCTGAAAGAAAGGATATTGCGGAGACATGGCTTAGCCACAGCCTGGGGGATGTTTCCAGAATGAGAGATACGTGTGAGATATGTTTGACATGTGCATACTGTGAGAAAGCCACGGGTAAAAAACTCATCCTAAGCCCCTGGAACAATTTGAAAGAGACTTGGTAGCGGTATTAGTTACGATCTGGAAAGATATACTGTGGGAGTAAGACCCACCAGGCTTCTGTTGGGATAGGGGTGATAACGTGGAGGGAGGAGGAGGAAGAGGAGACGAACAGACAGAGCGGGAAGGATGAGACAGGCACAGACAGAGGAGAGGAGGAGATGGACTGAGAGATGGGCAGGAGGAGATGAACGGAGAGAGAGGAGAAGGAATGAAAAGCGAGAGAGGGAGGAGGAGGAGGAGATGAACATGGGGGGGGAGGGGGGATGAACAGCGAGAGAGGAGAGGAGAAGATGGACAGAGAGAGGGGGAGGCAGAGCTGGGGCGGAGGAGATGGTCAGAGAGGGGGGAAAGGATGAGATGGCACAGAGAGAGGGAAAAAGGAGATGGACTAATAGGAGGTTGGAATAAACATATACCCGGGCATTTTTTCATAAATAAATAGATAGCTTTTCAACCACTGGTAACACCGCGGGACGCAGATAGTATAATATATTTATGTATCGGACAGTAATCAATTAATTTCTTTCACTCCGCTCAAACATTTTACGAAAAGAGAGAGGTAATTGAATCACGCTGGAATATTTATAAGGAATTTAAAATTATGACTCTTCCCGGATATTTGTATGTGTATGTTACCTGAAATCACACGGAGATTTCACCATTAAACAGTTAAATCAAGATTAAGAACTTACTAATAGGAATGGTTTCCAAAGAGAAATGCACAGCAAGACCCTGCAGCAGGAATGTGTGCTACATTAGCCTAAAACGATCTTCAGTGCATTGCGTATAGGTATAAAAAAAGGTAAAAACATTACGTTTGTTTAAGAAAGAATTCAAAAAGATACTAATAACGATTAGTTTGAGGAATATAACATTTTTTGACATGGACACACTTTGTTTGAGCAAAGGTGTTCAAAAAGTAATTGGCAGGTTTCCAGTGATATGTAACACCAGATGTCTGTGCACGGATCACACAATTCCCGTCATTATAGACTGGTGGTCTGTGGGAGTGGAGCTTACGTCCGATAGCTTCCCCGGACTGGTCCATCGGGTTCTAATCAGTCGCATTTGGTGGCCAAGACATGATTGTGAGTTTACAGTCGAGCACTTCAAACCACTGGGCAGTACAGTTACCCTGCACGGAGACGCCATCGCCTTCGGGGGAGAGACCAATTATGAATAGATGAAGGTGGTTCGCAATATCGTTCACGTAGTGCACAGCTATCTTGGTGTCTTTGATTACCACCAGAGACCCCTTACATGTACTACCTAGCACACCGCCCTGCATCCTTGTCGTAGTATGTGTTTCGAGCAGCCGTTCTCTTAGATCATGGTGTATCCGGTATAACAAGAAACGTGACTCATCCGGTCAGGCACCAGGTCTCCACTGATACATGGTCGAATGCCGATGATTCTGTGCCACCGAAATCGTAATTAACGATGTCACCGGTTCACCGTAGGAATTCGTAGGTGCCGTCTGATACGGAAACCATTTTGAATAATGTGCACTGAACGGTGTGTTCCGAAACACTTGCGTCCGTACCAGAATGGTACCCTGTCGCCAGATGTGCCACCAAACACCATATACCCTGCTTTACATTGTGGGCAAGCCTTTACCTTCAGTGATGAGGAATGAACATTCAACACCTTGTCACCTAGTCATAGTTTCAAGTTCTTCAACAACTTTCCATAGATGCATACGTCAGGAGCACGCAGACAGCCTGCTAGCTTCACCCCTTTCCCAGAGTTAGTTCTCAGACACCTTGCCCTAAGTCACTCACGCCAGCGGATATCCACAGCAGCTGCCAGTAACGTCGCTAGATGAATCCTCTTTCTCCAGGCTGGGGCCCCTCCACGCTCACACCGACGTGGTGACCAAACCAAAAGTTCTACTGTCACCTCCATAAAACATGTTATTCGTCTCTGCTTCGCTTATATACTTTCCTTATCGCGTCACATGCTCTCGGCGCCTTCTTTCGATGTTCAGGCTCACGGTGGACATTGATGACGTTTGAGCTCATCAGTGCTACATAGCTTCTGTATTAATCTTCTCTCACCACTTCGCACTCTCAGTTTCATTCACTCACACACTGATTTCGGTGGCGTTGGCGCAAAGTGCTGCCGGCAACCGCGGCCAGAATTTACGCAACTGACATGTGAAGCGCGTGAGGCAAATTACGCGTCATATTGCTCAAGAGGTTTGATCGGAAACGTTTATTGTTGAATACTCTGCATTCTTACACGCTTGAATCAGACTAGATAAGTATTTCCACTCTTGCAATGACCGAGTAGAAAGGGTTAAAATTGTCACTTATCATGTACCACTGATTAAGCGCATGTAGCAGTCCAAGTATTTTCACAAATGCTTTCAGATCGAAACACTAACTGGAAAAGTACATCGCATACAGTAACTAAACCGCCTGTAACTGCTTTCTCGAAATTCCTGCCAATAACAGTTCAGACTCAGAAAGAAAAGAAACACACATACAACAACAACAGCGGACTTCAGGTTTTCGTGAGAACAAACAGTCTTCATTGTGTACCATTAGACGTCGCTAAGTCCACCTTTTTCGTTAAGTACCAGCTCCACCTAGGTAACGGCTCAGCGTTCTGCTGTACCGCTGCACAGGCTCTTTCTTTTTAGCCTGTGTACCCTTACTAAACTGCAACACCACCTGGAAAACAATCAGCTTAGTTTACAACTTAAGCGAGGTTCATGGCAGGGCACGAGAACGCACTTTAAGAATTCTTTCAAACAATTACGTACTGATAGAACAACATTGTTGATCACTACGGATCGCCAAACCCCAAACTGATACATCAACATTCTTGAAGCACTACCTGCGTCCGATATGGCTCACGGCTCCCCATCTACAGCTCCGAGGATCACCCTCCAACTCATCGATTTCGCGAGCCTCCAGCCGTTTCACACAACTGTTTCAAAAGTCAGGCCTTACGACCAATGAAGCTCAGTGTCCGCCCGGTTGGCCGTGCGGACTAACGCACTGCTTTCCGGGCGGGAAGGAGCGCCAGGTCCCCTGCACGAATCCGCCCGGCGGATTTGTGTCGAAGTCCGGTGAGCCAGCCAGTCTGTGGATGGTTTTTAGGCGGTTTTCCATCTGCCTCGGCGGATGCGGGCTGGTTCCCCTTATTTCGCCTCAGCTACACTATGTCGGTGATTGCTGCGCACACAAGTTCTCCACGTACGCGTACACCATCATTAATCTACCACGCAAACATAGGGGTTACACTCGTCTGGTGTGAGACGTTCCCTGGGGTGTCCACCGGGAGCCGAACCTCACAATAACCCTGGGTTCGGTGTGGGGCGGCGGAGGGGTGAAGTGGACTGCGGTAGTCATCGTGGGGTTGCGGACCACTGCGGCTGTGGCGGGGACGGAGCCTCTCCATCTTTTCTAGGTCCCCGGTTAACATAATATAACGAAGCTCAGTAGTAGAATGCAGGCATTTTAGTTCGCCATTTCCTGCTCCTACCAATAGCAATACTCAGCAAGGCTGCGCTTCCTGCTAGGACGTTTCGAACGTTTATTTCCAACAGGCTCTGGAAAACACTTCCATTATCGGAAAGTCGCTAGCTCTTCTGCCAGAGTAGTAGGCCCCGCTCACAATCCATTTAGGAGGATTGCAGAAAGATCTATGTATCATCTAAAAGCTGCAAAAATTCCCCCATGGTCCTAATATCGGACACCTATTCTGTGATCTACAAAAGCCAAGATGATGTGCTTCGTGGTACTATCACGACTGATATGTTGTAATATGAGTTGATATTAATTTTCATGGACGCCGCAAAACAAACTGCGATAAAACTGGTTATAATGTTGCTGCGAAGTATTATAGAAAACTAGCTGACAAATTCGGCATTGCCAAGGTATTCATTTCGCCTGTTTCTAATTAGAAATGAAAACAAAAATTTGACTATGTTTGTCATATAACATCAAAAAATTTGATTTCCATATATTCGTGGAAGCACCTTTGAAGTTACGTAACACTTTCTGTAGTCTGGGTACAGGTGCTTCGCCTGTCTACAACACAGTTTTGTAAACGTGTCTGTGGCAACGCCTCTTCATAGCTCTATAGACGACTATCGTTTTCGCCTACAGCCGTTTGTGCTTCGCATTTGAAAGCTGTCAAAAGCGCTGCGAAGTGTCAGGGATTTCCTTAAGGTAGCTCGACTGTAAGAGTATCTTAGCAGTAAGTAGTAAACACAATAAAATTCGCTTGATGCGGCAGTTTTTCAGGAATCTCGGTGTTTATGACATCATATCTCCTGTGGTATGTGTGGTAACATGATATAGTTTTGTAGGTGCATTTAGCGGAATATGTGGATAAAGTCTGCGAAGTTTATCGCGAGTAAAATTAGTAGCACATAAGTAATAAATTTAAACGTTGTGTATGCGAATGTCATTGTTAATGACGTCATATCTCCTCAACCATGTTACGTAGATGGTTCTTACCACCACAGCGATTGTTGGCCTCATGGACTGTGCGGCTGGTCCCGGCAGAGGTTCGAGTTCTCCCTCGGGCATGGGTGTGTGTGCTTGTCCTTAGGATAATTTAGGTTAAGTAGTGTCTAAGCTTAGGGACTGATGACATTAGCAGTTAAGTCCCATAAGATTTCACACATCTTTGAACATTTTTTTTATTGTTGCCTGACCGTAAGGAATAAGTGTACAAAGTATGGTTGATATCGGTCCCGTGGTGTTGAAGGAGGTGTTGAGCATATGCAAGCACATACATACATACATCCGTTTTTATAACATGTATGGTTACTGTATCCATCTACAGAAATTATTAGTAATCTCGGAAGTTACAAGTGAATTGAAGAGAATATTTATTTTGAGAAAACAACTTGGCCGAAAGAAAAGTAATATCGTCGTGTATGACACCGTTATGTCCGTAGAATTCTATAAGCGTAATGTTACTTATCACAGCATACGTGACACCGTTGTTCTACCAAGCTTCTTATTAGTCTACGACAGCTAACAATTTGATTTAGTGTTCTCATTCCAAGCCATATGCGTACATATGCATCTGGTTGACGTAAGTACTACCTGAGTTCAGCTTTCTAGAAATTCCACTTGACTGCTCGATTCTCACCCCTAAGTTCCATTTCCAGATAAATGAATTTATTTTCTGTTTCTTCTGTTTCTCTCCGGAAAACCATCATCCAACCTTCTTAAGTGATCTTCGCTGTTGGTGTAGTTTGACAGTGTACGAGGTAGGTAGGATACGCTGTTATGACACCTACCCGTGATGTACTTCCACTGTATGACGCACTGCGTGCAGGTGAGGAAGGGCGGCAGGCGCACCTTGTACCGCAGCGTCGCGCTCTTCTCGGTGCCGTCCGGGATGTGGAAGCGAGTCTCGTTCTCACTGCCCACCACCAGCAGCGGGTTCCTGTCAACATCCAGCGTCAGCTAATTATTCTAGTACACCCGTGCACTGCAGTGAATGTTTCTGCCTTTTATTACATTCAGTGCATTTGATTAATGATTTTACTTTTTTGATGATGATGATTATGAAGTCCCATACTCCCTGACAGAGCGCACTAAAACGACGCGGGAGATCCGCGCCGCCATACTAGGCAAGGTCCTAATGGAGGTAGTTTGCCTTTGCCTTCCTCCTACCGTAATGAGGATGAATGGTAATGATGAAGACGACACAACAACACCCATTCATCTCGAGACAGGTGAAAATCCCTGACCCCGCCGGGAATCGGCCGGGGCCATGTGCTCGGGAAGCAAGAACGCTACCGCGAGACCACGAACTGCGGACCTTCACTTCTTTATAATGTGTAAAAAAACGTAAAACATAAATATCGTGTCAGTATGTGTCCACTTACATAAACAGTGTCGCAAGGATTATGCTGATAGCATTCTCTGATCAAAAATAGACAGACGACTGTGTTTCGTGTGAGTATTACGAGGTTTTTCATTCACTCTTCACTTGGCTTTAAGGGAAGTCCTGGAGTTGCCAGCCAATGTCTCATGAAAAAAACAGGCCACTAGAGTGCAGCGTGGAAAAGTGGTTGCAGGAGAGTCCTGATTCTGAAGAAATGCAGGAATCGCACGGACTAAGGAATAATGGCCCCTTGTCTCAAACACTGTCTGCTCTTGTTATGATTATTGTGTGCTAATAACATTTGTTCTTAGTCGCCAAAAATATGTACTCCCAGGAACATTGCGTAAGTGATCGGAAATTTTTAGCATTATAAACGAGCTCGTTAATTTGTATTCTTATATGGAATCAATAAGAAAGATATTTGGTGTAAATGTATTCACTGCGTATAATGTAAAAGACATTTCCCGTAACATTCCTTAGGGTTAATTATTGTTTGTAATCTCACACAATTTGATGTTTTCGCGCTTAGAATAAGAGTAATAATGTACACTGATCTTTTAACTAATGTGAGAATCAGTAGAAGCAGTTTTTGTTGTCCCACATCTTCTGCGCCAGTTAGTGTAAGGAAGGTTGAAAGCCGTTAATTTAATAATTAGGTATACGACTTGCAAGAAACTTTGCTGGGGTTAAAATGACCACCTCACTTAACATGCAGCCATAGGATTGAAAGCGGTGGTTATCAGGATTAAGGCTGGTCGTTGGGCTAGTTCGCGGATTACACAATCTTTCTGGATATGGAGACCCTATTGAGTCTTAAATTTTTCGCGTAATGATAAGAACGAGCTTCCTGTCTTCTTTTGTGAGGTGGAGTGATGTTGCTTAGCAGTGGGTGTCAGTGAATAGGAGTTGATGGAAATGTACCAGACCTGTGTCAAACCTAGGATTTTTTATTTTTACATTGCCCTCGTATAAATTAATTTGTCAGAAAATCTTTATCATACGTGACAACAGCCTTATGAATAACAAGATGAAACGAGAACCATTACTAAAATTATATAAGCTGTTGTAACAGGCTTCTACTCTACGGAATCTCATCAGCCGACTCAAGAATTATAGATGCAGCTGAATTCATATTCCTCCGATAAGCAGCTTGTTATTCATTTTCTGACCATAGGGAGAAGAACAACTAGTTATTCGTGGCATCATAGATGTAAACCACTAGTACAACCTTTGGTACAGAGCCGAGTGGAGGGTCTGAATCAGAGGTTGAGACGGTTCTGCGACCATGTGGGCTGCAGATTCCTCGACTTGCGCCATAGGGTGGTGGGGTTTCGGGTTCCGCTGGATAGGTCAGGAGTCCACTACACGCAACAAGCGGCTACACGGGTAGCAGGGGTTGTGTGGCGTGGGCTGGGCGGTTTTTTAGGTTAGATGGCCTCGGGAAAGTGCAGAAAGGGCAACAGCCTCAACGGGTGCGGGGCAAAGTCAGGACATGCGGGGACCAAGCAGCAATCGGTATTGTAATTGTAAACTGTCAAAGCTGCGTTGGTAAAGTACCGGAACTTCAAGCGCTGATAGAAAGCACCGAAGCTGAAATCGTTATAGGTACAGAAAGCTGGCTGAAGCCAGAGATAAATTCTGCCGAAATTTTTACAAAGGCACAGACGGTGTTTAGAAAGGATAGATTGCATGCAACCGGTGGTGGAGTGTTCGTCGCTGTTAGTAGTAGTTTATCCTGTAGTGAAGTAGAAGTGGATAGTTCCTGTGAATTATTATGGGTGGAGGTTACACTCAAGAACCGAGCTAGGTTAATAATTGGCTCCTTTTACCGACCCCCCGACTCAGCAGCATTAGTGGCAGAACAGCTGAGAGAAAATTTGGAATACATTTCACATAAATTTTCTCAGCATGTTATGGTCTTAGGTGGAGATTTCAATTTACCAGATATAGACTGGGACACTCAGATGTTTAGGACGGGTGGTAGGGACAGAGCATCGAGTGACATTATACTGAGTGCACTATCCGAAAATTACCTCGAGCAATTAAACAGAGAACCGACTCGTGGAGATAACATCTTGGACCTACTGATAACAAACAGACCCGAACTTTTCGACTCTGTAAGTGCAGAACAGGGAATCAGTGATCATAAGGCCGTTGCAGCATCCCTGAATATGGAAGTTAATAGGAATATAAAAAAAAGGGAGGAAGGTTTATCTGTTTAGCAAGAGTAATAGAAGGCAGATTTCAGACTACCTAACAGATCAAAACGAAAATTTCTGTTCCGACACTGACAATGTTGAGTGTTTATGGAAAAAGTTCAAGGCAATCGTAAAATGCGTTTTAGACAGGTACGTGCCGAGCAAAACTGTGAGGGACGGGAAAAACCCACCGTGGTACAACAACAAAGTTAGGAAACTACTGCGAAAGCAAAGAGAGCTTCACTCCAAGTTTAAACGCAGCCAAAACCTCTCAGACAAACAGAAGCTAAACGATGTCAAAGTTAGCGTAAGGAGGGCTATGCGTGAAGCGTTCAGTGAATTCGAAAGTAAAATACTAGGTACCGACTTGACAGAAAATCCTAGGAAGTTCTGGTCTTACGTTAAATCAGTAAGTGGCTCGAAACATCATGTCCAGACACTCCGGGATGATGATGGCATTGAAACAGAGGATGACAAGCGTAAAACTGAAATACTAAACACCTTTTTCCAAAGCTGTTTCACAGAGGAAGACCGCACTGCAGTTCCTTCTCTAAATCCTCGCACCAACGAAAAAATGGCTGACATTGAAATAAGTGTCCAAGGAATAGAAAAGCAACTGGAATCACTCAACAGAGGAAAGTCCACTGGACCTGACGGGATACCAATTCGATTCTACACAGAGTACGCGAAAGAACTTGCCCCCCTTCTAACAGCCGTGTACCGCAAGTCTCTAGAGGAACAGAAGGTTCCAAATGATTGGAAAAGAGCACAGGTAGTCCCAGTCTTCAAGAAGGGTCGTCGAGCAGATGCGCAAAACTATAGACCTATCTCTCTGACGTCGATCTGTTGTAGAATTTTAGAACATGTCTTTTGCTCGAGTATCATGTCGTTTTTGGAAACTCAGAATCTACTATGTAGGAATCAACATGGATTCCGGAAACAGCGATCGTGTGAAACCCAACTCGCTTTATTTGTTCATGAGACCCAGAAAATATTAGATACAGGCTCCCAGGTAGATGCCATTTTCCTTGACTTCCGGAAGGCGTTCGATACAGTTCCGCACTGTCGCCTGATAAACAAAGTAAGAGCCTACGGAATATCAGACCAGCTGTGTGGCTGGATTGAAGAGTTTTTAGCAAACAGAACACAGCATGTTGTTCTCAATGGAGAGACATCTACAGACGTTAAAGTAACCTCTGGCGTGCCACAGGGGAGTGTTATGCGACCATTGCTTTTCACAATATATATAAATGACCTAGTAGATAGTGTCGGAAGTTCCATGCGGCTTTTCGCGGATGATGCTGTAGTATACAGAGAAGTTGCAGCATTAGAAAATTGTAGCGAAATGCAGGAAGATCTGCAGCGGATAGGCACTTGGTGCAGGGAGTGGCAACTGACCCTTAACATAGACAAATGTAATGTATTGCGAATACATAGAAAGAAGGATCCTTTATTGTATGATTATATGATAGCGGAACAAACACTGGTAGCAGTTACTTCTGTAAAATATCTGGGAGTATGCGTGCGGAACGATTTGAAGTGGAATGATCATATAAAATTAATTGTTGGTAAGGCGGGTACCAGGTTGAGATTCATTGGGAGAGTCCTTAGAAAATGTAGTCCATCAACAAAGGAGGTGGCTTACAAAACACTCGTTCGACCTATACTTGAGTATTGCTCATCAGTGTGGGATCCGTACCAGATCGGGTTGACGGAGGAGATAGAGAAGATCCAAAGAAGAGCGGCGCGTTTCGTCACAGGGTTATTTGGTAACCGTGATAGCGTTACGGAGATGTTTAACAAACTCAAGTGGCAGACCCTGCAAGAGAGGCGCTCTGCATCGCGGTGTAGCTTGCTCGCCAGGTTTCGAGAGGGTGCGTTTCTGGATGAGGTATCGAATATATTGCTTCCCCCTACTTATACCTCCCGAGGATATCACGAATGTAAAATTAGAGAGATTAGAGCGCGCACAGAGGCTTTCAGACAGTCGTTCTTCCCGCGAACCATACGCGACTGGAACAGGAAAGGGAGATAATGACAGTGGCACGTAAAGTGCCCTCCGCCACACACCATTGGGTGGCTTGCGGAGTATAAATGTAGATGTAGATGTAGAACCTGAATCCATGAGAACAAATACAGCATGGCAATACGAACAGAAGGACTGCGAAGATAACGAGGTCCCTTGCGATTAAGGGCGCATCCATAACATTTAGAAGCATAAAACATGAGAACGATAATGATGAAAATCATCTTGGCTTCGAAATATGAGGTGCTTATTTCAGTAGTGCTACAAGTCCATTTTTGTTCACTGTGAGATACGGAGTCCTAAAGTTATACATTATTACTTAGTTCTACGCTTCTCCTGAAAGAAAAGCCAAAAGCCGAGTGTAAAGCATCTGCTGCAACGGCAAGACACACAAAAGCCATACTGTTTCCAGTAGTGCAGTTGCTGACCTGGTGAGACAATCTTCATCCACTTCCTTCTTTGGGTTGTTGTTAGGGCAGATGTACATCTCGAAGTAGCCGTAGTGGTTCGCCGTCAGGTCCACTTCAACCTGGATCTCCTGGAAGGAAACGTGTTTTTCAATGATATAGCGCACTCGAAGCAAAAGTGTGCTAATATAACAGGAGGGAAATTTTTTTCTTACAAAGCACGGTATGCATTGCCAGCGCAGATGATGCTTGATTTTTTTTCGGGTACAGCGCCTGTTTCTCGAGTCTTCTTGGTACAATATGTCGACAGTGTAACTGACCATCATCATCATTATACCTTCCCTGTCGTAGAGAATAGCCAAGAGAACTGTTCTTCCTTTTATTTACGTCGACTTCTCCCTCTCTTATGCACTCCAATTTCAGCTATATCTAGAAATTACAGATGGATGAGCGATGCAGTTCTCATATTTGATATGAGCATCTCAGGTTCACTACTGACCTACAGAAGGATGGACAGATACAATTCTCAAATGCCTTTGTGATACGGAAGTCGGACGATTCGATCTACCATAGTACGTATTGCTAACCTAGTTATCCTTACGACATTAATTGTCATCATCCATCACAGGAAAACGACCTTCAAAAGCACGAAGCCTGTCAAACGACTGTAACCTTGCCATCGAATATCAACATTTATCGGACTTCTTACGACAGAATGAGAACTCCACTCAATAAATTGAAACCATAATTCGGCAGGACGTCACAATATTAAAAGAGGAAGCAAGACGGGTAAAGCCGAAGCAGTGTTATGCCTGTGCACCAGTCGCTGTCCGCTGGAATAGAGCTCGCAGAGAACAGTTTGCATGATGCAGTATCACTTGGGAACGGACAGTGTACATTATAGTGTCACAAGGCACCACCAAATTTAGGTGGGGGTATTTCAGGACTGCAGAAAGGCGAAAAGAGAAATAAATCAGTTGTTCTGAAGGAATGATCAGTCTCCTAAGTGATTCAGTACTGATGATGTCGAAGGAAACATATGCCAAGTAAGACAAAGAAACTGCTAGAAAAATTGTGAAGACCAACAGCCCTCGACTCACTCGGTAGAGAACTGGAACGTTTACAGCATAAATGTCAGTGCAATGTTAGTCAGCTTCATCCCTTTACAGACGGCATTTTGATCAGCTGATTAAATATTATCATAAGTGTGCAGGTAGAGTGGCAACGTACCTGTCCAGTGACGAAGTGCCTGCTGATGACGCCCTGACCGTAGAGACCGCCAGCCTCGTGAGGACGCGGCTTGGGCTCCCCGAAGCTG
This sequence comes from Schistocerca cancellata, assembly GCF_023864275.1. Taxonomy (NCBI): domain Eukaryota; kingdom Metazoa; phylum Arthropoda; class Insecta; order Orthoptera; family Acrididae; genus Schistocerca; species Schistocerca cancellata. The sequence goes on along the minus strand of NC_064626.1, from coordinate 619,620,621 downwards.
TCGCCGCAGATGCCACAGCTGCCGTTGTACTGCTGCCACTGCACTGAGCAGAACACCGCCGTGTTATATGCCACAATGCCTCAAGGGATATACAGCGCGATGGCGAATAACAGCCTTAGTCGTGACACGTGGTACAAGCATCTGCTAACCATTGTCTGAAATTGTTTCAGTTGCACAGATACAATGACGAGAAAAAAATCGCAACACTAAGAAGAAGCTGTGCGACATAAACGAAAGTTGCTAGGCGTCTTTGTATGTCTGAAAGATGATGTCTATTCATATTTCTCCCCAGTCGCATAAGAGTGGCGCTAGTAGCGCCACTATGAGAATGCAGATCAGATTTCCTTTAAATACGCGCTATAACAGTCGTGAGCATTAGTTACCTGTTAGTTGATGTTACTCAACAATGGCTTTAATGCGACAAAGACCCATTGTCGATATCTCAGTGACTTTGCCCGAGGTCGTATAATAGGGCTACGAGAAGCTGGTTGTTCCTTCTGTGATACTACAGAAAGACTTGGTAAATATGTAGCCACTGTACATGATTGCTCGCAGAGGTGATCAGAACAATGTACGCTCGCAAAAAGATTGGGCTCTGGACGAGCGCGTGGCTCTACCGAGAGAGACGACCGTCGTATTTGGCGTAAGGTTCTGGCCCGTCTTACTGTATTAGCAGCAGCAGTCTGAGCGGCAGTTGGCACCACAGTGATACGATGAAGTCAGTTACTTCAAGGACAGCTCCGAGCCATATGCCCAGTAGTGTGCATTCTACTCATCCCAATCCACCGCCATTTGCGACATCAGTGGTGTCAAACGAAAGCTCCTATGGGGGCAGTGTGGAGGTCTGTTGTGTTTTCTGAAGAACGCTGGTACTGCCTCGTTGCCAGTGGTGGTCGTGTGTTGCTTAGAAGGATACAAGTTGAGGGGCTGCCACCAGGCTGTAGGCGTGCTAGACCCGCTGGACTAACACAGTGCTTTATGTATGGTGTGGGATGTGATTTTGTGTAATAGCAGGAGCCCTCTCGTGGTTATCCCATGCATCCCGACTGCAAATTTGTACGTCAGTTTGCTGATTCGACCTGTTCTGCTGCCACTCACGAACAGCATCCCAGGGAGTGTTTTCCAACACGATAACGCTAGTCCATATTTCGCTGTTGTAACCCAACATACTCTACAGAGGGTCGAATGTTGCCTTGGCTTGCTTGATCACCAGATCCGTCTCTCAATCGAATACATAAGGGACATCATTGAACGACAACTCCAGCGTCATACACAACTAGCAGTAACCGTTCCTGTACTGAGCGACCAAATGCGACAGGCATGGAACTCCGTCCCACAAACAGGCATCCGGCATTTATACAACGCAATGCATGCAAGTTTGTATGTTAGCATTCAACATTCTGGCCACTACACCGGTTATTGATGTACCAGCATTTCAAAGCATATTCTAGCGGGACAGTAGCAACAAAGGGTGGCGTAACCCAATCTACAGTCGTGTATAAATTGCAGGGTTTCAAGCTAACTGGTGCTAATGCAAGTGTTTCATGATCTGAAAGACACCGAATAATATCATACAGGCAACATCAGTCCTCGTGTGTACAGAGTAAACGTCAGCACCTGAAATTCGCGAAGAACTAAGAGCGTAACGCCAACTTCGTGAACAAAGTTTAAAAGGGTGCATAGCGACCGAAAATCCTTTATTGCGCAAACAAAATAAGGTGGAATGATAGAAATGGGCACAGCAACATAAAAAATGTGCAACATAGGTCCGAAGTGTCGTATTGCATTATATTGTACGGAACCGGGGACCTAGAAACGACAGGTAGGCTTCGTCCCCGCCGTAACCCTCAGTGGTTCACAACCCCACAACAGGCTACAGCAGTCCACTCACCCCACCGCCGCCACATACCGAACACAGGGTTATTGTACGGTTCTGCCCCCAGTGGACCTTGTACCTCCCCCCCCCCCCCCCCCGGGAACGTCTCACACCAGACGAATATAACCACAATGTTTGCGTGGTAGAGTAATTATGGTGTAAGCGTAAGTGGAGAAAGGGTTTGCGCAGCAATCGCAGACATAGTGTAACTGAGGCAGAATAAGGGGAACCAGCCCGCATTCGCCGAGGCAGATGGAAAACAGCCTTAAAAACCATCCACAGACTGCCCGGCACACCGGACCTCGACACTAATCCACTGGGCGGATTCGTGCCGGCGACCGCCACCCCTTCGCACCCGGAAAGCAGTGCGTTAGACCGCGCGGCTAACCCGGCGGGCCTCCGAAGTGTTACTAACAGATATATTTAAGTTTGAAATATTTAGAATCAATCGTCGAATGTTTGTTTGTCTACTTAGTGGAGTCAGTTTTTGATGGCAAAAGTGATGCATGGTGGAGGGCAGTGATGGTGTGGAGGTGTTTCTCGAGTGATAAAGTCGGTGATCTAGTGAGAATTAATGGAAATTAAAGAAGGAAGGAAAGCACAGGATAAAGCTCAACAAAGCTGTTCCACCTGGTAGGAGACTTATTGGTTGTGTGTTTGCTCTGTAGCGGGACAATGATCCCAAAAATGTTTCTAAGTTGTGCGGCGAGTGTATCAGTAAGAAAGATATATGTGGATAGCTCAAGAATATGATATGACCAAGTCAGTCACCTAACTTAAATCCCAATGAACTATTATGTGACGAACTTTACGGAGAGGTGAGAAAAGTAAGGTCATCTAATGCTGAAGATCAATAGAATAATTCCAGATGTGTTGGACTGCAATATCTGCAAAAACACTACAAAATCTTATCTCCAGAACGTCAAGAGTTTGTGTAGGGTGGATACTTTCAAGAGGCTAAATCTAAGGTGTATTTTATTGTACTTAGTGATAGAGAAAATATTTATATTATTGGTCTATTTATTTGTAGTTGGGTTTATACATTGAAATAAAGTACACAGTTTTACCGTCGGTTATCGAAAATATTTGACCGTTAGTGTACATGTAATTAAAACATAAAACATCAGTGTATAATATGTGTAATTATGAAGTGAGGGGATAAAACTGCTCCCCTCCATGAAATATGTAACACGGAAAAGGGTAAGAAATATAGTTGTAAAAATTTCGTATTACAGTATTCCCGTTAAAATTAAAATTGACACTGACCAAAATAGTACAAAGTACCCGAAACTAGAACAACAGTGGTCTGATCATCAATACTATGAATTATGCAGGACTAAAGTGAAAGACGTGTGGAGTGTTATTCAAGGTTCCAAGATTCCAAATATTATTGCAACTGTTTGCGGTAGATAGTTGTTCTGTAAAACGATAGGAAAAATTAAACGGATAAAAAAAAACTATTGATTTCAAAACAACTGAAAAAAGAAATCTTCGATTTTCGTGATGGAGACAGCAGTGGAAAGTGAATATTGTGGGACAAATGAAAACAATCACTGGCTGCAAGAGTACACAAATAATACGAGTAAATTGAGACCGACTCCAACGCAGCAAACCATAATAAATTTAAAAATGATGAAAAAATCAGATATATTGGAATATCAGTGCAATCTGTCTAGAAAATGGAAGTGACATTTCGACAGTAAATTGTTCCCTTACATAAAAATTCAGTTTAAGTATCCTAAACCACACAAAATAATTGTTACTTTGATTGGGACAGCTCTTTAACGTGTGTGATACGGATGTTCCATTTGCGGTGCGTGGAGGATCTTACATGCTGCCTAGTTGTATGCTCCTCGAGGTCTAAGGTAAAGGATGTCTAGAAATGAGATTAAGTTCAACTCACTACTCCTATTCTATGTTCAACTCCATTTGGTGAATAGTCTTTCAGATTTATTACCCCTGACATGATTGAAAACGCAGTGTACGTGGTATTGTGCGCAGCAGAACATCAGTAACACATCTGTACAGTCTAAATAATAGACGCAAGACAAATAATTTTGTAGACTGAAACAGGTTTAATTAGAATATATATTGCAACTTCTCCAAAGGGGATTTAGCAGACGCAGTGATCTCGTGTGCAGAGTGGCGGCTCGAGGCGCGAGGCTCACCATTGGCACCGCCGCAGTAGAGTTCGTTGTCATTGTAGTTGACGGGCGTCAGGTAGCCGAACCTCCACATGGAGTTCCTGGCGGGCGGGTCCATGAGACGGGCGTGCGCCTCCACTGCACGCTGTCCGACCATCTGGAAAACAATGCGTTTCAACTGGTATTAACCGCTGTCTACTATGACATTTGGTTGTGTTGTCTGTCGTTGTTGTGCAATTATCATTATTTCAGTCATCTGAATACAAGGACGAAATTAAATTTCTCCAGAAAATGATAAAATACTAAAATTCAAAATAGTAGAAAAATGTTACCATTCGTTATTTTATAGATTTATTTAAAATCCGTGACTGTGGCAGTAACGTAATATTAGAAAAACTGGACAAGTGCAAGTAGGACTCGTGATCTGAGGATTATGTACAAACTTAATTATGTCTATAGACAGTTCGGTTTGCGAGTAGCAAAATATATGTCGCAAAAGGCCGTATCTTTCGATAACACTGAGTTAGAACCTTACATATTTTACACCGTTAAAGGACCATTGACCTTGGTATTTGACGTAAAGTTCAACTTGATACTTCAAACCGTTCCTGAGAAAAAGGGGTACTAAAAGACGATAGACAGACGGCCAACAAACGGCAAACAAATCTTATTTTATGTGACATAATTAAAATTAACAATTTTCGAAGTTTTTCGTTACATGTACTGTGAAACCTTACTTCTTGTCGCATTTTGTGATTCTAGGTTAACAGGAAGTACGCTATAGGTTTTGATGAGTGAGTTTGCAACCATATATATAGGCGACATAAATGGTTTTTTATCTTTTGCTTGCATTGACGCAGAAGCTTAGTTTCCACACCGCCTTGGGACTATAGACCTCAGTATGTGTCGTATATTGCAGCTTGATATGTCTGCCCGTTCATGAGAAAAAGGTGTCTGAATACACGGATAGACAGGCGGAAGACGGCCGGAGTGGCCTTGTGGTTCTAGGCGCTACAGTCTGGAGCCGAGCGACCGCTCCGGTAGGAGGTTCGAATCTTGCCTCGGGCATGGATGTGTGTGATGTCCTTAGGTTAGTTAGGGTTAACTAGTTCTAAGTTCTAGGCGAGTGATGACCTCAGAAGTTAAGTCGCATGGTGCTCAGAGCCATTTGAATCAAGCCAAGACAGGCGGGCAACAAAGTGGTCCTATAGAGGTTCCGTTTCACCGACTGAGGAACGGAACCCTAAAAAGAAGAATTTAATGAAAATGGCAATGCTGAGGCCACTATTTCCTCTCGTATGAAGAAAATGTCTGATTCAGTAATAAAACGTTACAGGCTATAAGAATCCTTCAGATCGGTGAAACACCCTTTTGCGATATCACATCAGATTCAGTTTTACGTCTTGCGTTTTTCCAGTACAGTAACAACGTTTCATTAGGTACGCAAAATTAAAAATAAACACTTATATAGTTACTTTAAGTATACCTAAGATTAAAAAACGACGCACCGCGAATGATTTATTCGAGTGGGACGGAAACCGGTAGATGTGATGCACATGTATAGACAATGAATTGAATACAGATTCAGAAAAACCGGATGATTTATTCAATAGCAAGAGCTTCACAAATTGATCACGTTAATAAGACACTGGTCGAACTCCAGTTCTTATGCAAGTAGTTACTCGGCTTAGCATTGATAGATAAAGTTGTTTGATGTTCTCGTGAGAATATCATGCCAGATTCTGCCCAGTTGGTGCGTTGGATTTTCAAAATCTCGAGCTGGGTGGAGGGCTCTGCCTACAATGCTTCAAATCTTCTCACTTGGAGTGAACTCTTGCTGTGTGCAGTCGGGAATTATCTTGCTGAAATGTGAACTCAGGATGGCTTGCCATGAGAGGCAACAAAATAGGCCGTAGGCTATCGTCGACGTACCGGTACGGCTGCCCTTTAAGTATACAGCAGATGACAACCAAAGGCTCCTGCTACGAAGTGAATGGTACCTCAGTCCATCACTCTTGGCTGTCAGGCCGTATGGCAGGCGACAGTTTGGTAACTCATCGCTGTCCAGGGCATCCCCAGGCATGTCTTCGGCCAGGAATCTCATTGACTGGAGTAGAATTGTCTTCAGTGACGAGTCCAAAGCCGAACTGAGCCCCGAAGGCCAGCGAAGACGTATCTGGAGATGTCCCAGAGAGCGGTTGGGATCCCAGCCCCAATGTCACCCGCCATACGGCCTGATAACAAGGAGTGATAGTTTCAAGTATTTCATTTCATAACAGACCCCATTTGTTATCATTTGCGGCATCCATATATCACAGCGCTATGTCGGCGATATTCTGCGACCCTTTTTGTTGCCCTTCATGGCAAGCCACCCTTGGTTCACACTGCAGTAAGATAATGTCCGTCCACACACGGCGAGAGTTTCTGCAGTTTATCTTCGTGTTTGTCAAACCTACTTCTGCCACCAAGTTCGCCGGATCTCTCCCCAGTTGACAACGTTTGGAGCGTTACTTCGTAGGACCCCCCAACCAGCTCGGGATTTTGACGATCTAAAGCGCCAATTGGACGGAATTTACCACGGCATCCATCAGGAGGACATTCAACAGCTCTATTAATCAAAGCCAAGCCGTACAACTGCTTGCATCAGGGCTAGAGGTGGATCAACGCGTTACTAATTAGCTCAACTTGTTTAGCTCTTTCTCTTGAATAATTCATCCAAATTTTCTAAAACTATAATGTATTGTTTGTCTGTACATGTACATCGAATCTCCCGATTTCCGACCCAATTGATAATTCCTTCGCGGTGCTTCGTATTTTCTGTTTTAAATTGTAGTAGAACCAGTCCTTACAGACGTACTTTAATACAATCATATGTTCCATATTATCATTTACTGAGGTTTTTGAAAATAGGACTGTCTTAACTTTGGGAGAATGCAGTGTATTTAATTGTTCAGAATAAAGATGCAACGCAATTAGTAGATGGTGTAGTTAAGTAGGAATGGACAAGTAAAGACTACTCATGGTAGTTAAATACGGTGTATACAGTGTGAGGCAGCTACGACAGGTATCGCAAATACCGTGTATCTAGTATGTGTTAATAAAGACTGGTTTTAGAAGATTTATAATTTGCACAATGAAAACACAAAAACCCATGTATAGGTTTCAGATTGCAGTAATTAATTTTGAATGCTGTGTATAGTGTTAGTTTACGAGAGCTGTTCCTCTTTCTTAAAATATATCTCGAACCATTCCACATTCTTGAGTGTTCTTGTTCATGACAGGACTTCGGCAAACACCGAGCAAGGTGACGAAGTGAAAAACATTTGACTCGTATTTGGAAGGGTGGTGGTTCAAACCGCCATCCGATTATACAGATTTAGGTTTTCCATGATTTCCATAAATCGCTTAAAGCAAACATCTCAGTGGTTCCTGTAACAAAGCACAGTCTTTTCGTTCTGCAACTTTCCCTAGTTCGGGCTTGTGCTCCGTCTCTAATGACCTCTAATGATCTCGTCTCAACTCTGATCTTCCTTACTTGCTTCTTTCGACTTACAACGAAAGATTGATAACATAAATGAACAGAGTGAATGCAGAAATTTAACTCTGATCTTTTTGCTATACAACTATCCATCGGACGTTATGAATTTTCTGCAATGAACCACAACTACCTGCTTCGAATAATAGTGGAAATATTTTGAATGAGTGGCAGTTTTCTATAGTTCTTTAAAAGGATCTATTTGTAGGGAAGCTTACGAGTACACTTACATAGAACTCATGTTTTTGATGAAACTGTCGTTATGAAGTGTTACAAGCATTTGAGTCAGTTCTCTCCAAACCAACAATTTGAGACAGCGTTTCAATTGGTATTCGTCAAGGGAAGTTTCTAGTTACATCTCAGTTTGCGCGGTTAGATTTATTGATGTGCTCAGCATTTGCTTGATACCTATGTTCACAACATATCTCGTCTGTGCGTAATATGCTAATAAGATCGTTTCTTTATCAAACATTGCAAACAAACTGAGCCGTGCGCGGCGTTTTTTTTCATCTTCTTTTACGGTACTGCCGCCTAGTTTTCGTATTCGATTTAATGGCTTCACAAAGTTGCTGGTTTGCTTCCCCGTGAGTGGCAGCAGCAGCGCTTATCGATAAGTGCACTGTAGTACCATGTCTAGAGCGACCGCTAGTGTTTCCGGGTCGTCAGTCAGTCAGTCAGTCGGGACGGAGCGCCAGTGAGGCGCGGACAGCCAGTATTCGCCGACCACTGGCGATACACTTGAACTGTCCAACGGAAGGAGATTGGAGCGGGAACGACCGCTGGTTGGTCGTTCGGTTGGTCGTCTCATTGGGCGACGTGTATTTGGTCTTTTGACCCTTTCTGGGCCTCGCCAGTTGGTCATCTTGCCGGACGTGGGACGGTTCCTTCCGTGTGCAGAGATGTCGTGGCCAATGCACAAGAGCTATCTCTGCATGGTTGGGTCCGAGCCAGTGTGCCCGGATCGCCGGGTCTCCGAGTTCCGAACGGACATAGAGGTGAGTCGGGTTGGAGCTGCAGAGAGTTCCGGACACCCAAGACTCGCCCGACCGTCGCCGACACACATAATTTGAGTAAACACGACCTCGTTTGGTCGTTCTGTCGGTTTTCTCATCGGACGACGTGTATTTGGTTCAAATGGCTCTGAGTACTATGGTACTTAAATTCTGAGGTCATCAGTCCCCTGGAACATAGAACTACACTCCTGGAAATGGAAAAAAGAACACATTGACACCGGTGTGTCAGACCCACCATACTTGCTCCGGACACTGCGAGAGGGCTGTACAAGCAATGATCACACGCACGGCACAGCGGACACACCAGGAACCGCGGTGTTGGCCGTCGAATGGCGCTAGCTGCGCAGCATTTGTGCACCGCCGCCGTCAGTGTCAGCCAGTTTGCTGTGGCATACGGAGCTCCATCGTAGTCTTTAACACTGGTAGCATGCCGCGACAGCGTGGACGTGAACCGTATGTGCAGTTGACGGACTTTGAGCGAGGGCGTATAGTGGGCATGCGGGAGGCCGGGTGGACGTAACGCCGAATTGCTCAACACGTGGGGCGTGAGGTCTCCACAGTACATCGATGTTGTCGCCAGTGGTCGGCGGAAGGTGCACGTGCCCGTCGACCTGGGACCGGACCGCAGCGACGCACGGATGCACGCCAAGACCGTAGGATCCTATGCAGTGCCGTAGGGGACCGCACCGCCACTTCCCAGCAAATTAGGGACACTGTTGCTCCTGGGGTATCGGCGAGGACCATTCGCAACCGTCTCCATGAAGCTGGGCTACGGTCCCGCACACCGTTAGGCCGTCTTCCGCTCACGCCCCAACATCGTGCAGCCCGCCTCCAGTGGTGTCGCGACAGGCGTGAATGGAGGGACGAATGGAGACGTGTCGTCTTCAGCGATGAGAGTCGCTTCTGCCTTGGTGCCAATGATGGTCGTATGCATGTTTGGCGCCGTGCAGGTGAGCGCCACAATCAGGACTGCATACGACCGAGGCACACAGGGCCAACACCCGGCATCATGGTGTGGGGAGCGATCTCCTACACTGGCCGTACACCACTGGTGATCGTCGAGGGGACACTGAATAGTGCACGGTACATCCAAACCGTCATCGAACCCATCGTTCTACCATTCCTAGACCGGCAAGGGAACTTGCTGTTCCAACAGGACAATGCACGTCCGCATGTATCCCGTGCCACCCAACGTGCTCTAGAAGGTGTAAGTCAACTGCCCTGGCCAGCAAGATCTCCGGATCTGTCCCCCATTGAGCATGTTTGGGACTGGATGAAGCGTCGTCTCACGCGGTCTGCACGTCCAGCACGAACGCTGGTCCAACTGAGGCGCCAGGTGGAAATGGCATGGCAAGCCGTTCCACAGGACTACATCCAGCATCTCTACGATCGTCGCCATGGGAGAATAGCAGCTTGCATTGCTGTGAAAGGTGGATATACACTGTACTAGTGCCGACATTGTGCATGCTCTGTTGCCTGTGTGTATGTGCCTGTGGTTCTGTCAGTGTGATCATGTGATGTATCTGACCCCAGGAATGTGTCAATAAAGTTTCCCCTTCCTGGGACAATGAATTCACGGTGTTCTTATTTCAATTTCCAGGAGTGTACTTAAGCCTAACTAACCTAAGGATGTCACACACATCCATGCCCGAGGCAGGATTCGAACCTGCGATCGTAGCAGTCTCACGGTTCCGGACTGAAGCGCCTAGAACCGCTCGGCCACCCCGGCCGGCCGTGTATTTGGTCGCCAACCCGTTATGGAAACTCTGTGTGTCGACTTGTGGTTTCTCCTCGTTGTTTCACAGTGATTGGTTTTAGGATTATCGCAGTTCTTGGTGCAAGTATTTACGTGGAACTGTGTGTAGTTTCTGTGATTTCCACTGAGCAGATCTATGCTGTCTGCGTACTGGAGTTGCCAGTCGGTCGGTTGTGACAAAAAATAGCGTGTGTGTGTTTCCGCGCCGTGTTTATGCTGTCCGGCACGGCGTGTAGTTTAACAGTCTTGTCTTTTTTCATATTTTTCAGTGGTTATTGTGCCTTGGCTGTATTTAGATCCCCATATTTGAAGACGTAGTGCTGCTGGTATCTTCGCCCTCGCTGACATTTTCGGTTGTCGTGCCGTTGGTCGGCGGAAGGGAATTGATTAGGTTGTTGGCCGGTCCTTCCGTCCCTGGGTCGGGTTGCCATCCGTTTATTTAGTATTACGCTTGACTGCCTGTCTCACCTACACTTATATTAGGGTTACTTCCGCAGGCCGACCCTTGGAGCACTTCTGAGCACCACTGTTCAGCCTTCAGCCGTGTATTAATTTAGTTTGTTTTAATGTTCAGTATGCGGCCTTCAGCCGAACTTCTACGTGAAATATTTTAACATAAGGCCTTCAGCTGTTGTAAAATTAAAATTTGAAAAAACCTTTGTTTAAAACCTTGAGAATTTTCTTGTGTCTGAAATTTTGTTATTCAGGCCTTAAGCCTCGACTGGTTCTATGTTCAGTATATGGCCTTCAGCCGAACTTTTTGTGAAATATTTTAAGATGTGGCCTTCAGCCGAGTATTTATGCAGAAGTTTTTTAACTAAGGCCTTCAGCTGTGTGTATTGGTTCAAATGGCTCTGAGCACTATGGGACTTAACTTCTAAGGTCATCAGTCCCATAAACTTAGAACTACTTAAACCTAACTAACCTAAGGACATTACACACATCCATGCCCGAGGCAGGATTCGAACCTGCGACCGTAGCGGTCGCGCGGTTCCAGACTGTACGCCTAGAACCGCTCTGCCACCCAGGCCGGCTAGCTGTGTGTACTCCTTAAGATAATTTTAATAACTTGTATTCGGGCTTTCAGCCGTATTGTTTCTGAATGCTTCTAAGCGCATGTCTGATTGTTTTTAGCAAATAAAGTTTGTGTGTTTCTACAACTAACAGAAACTGATCTTGGCCGCTTTCCATAACAACAATCCTGATCCGCTCTGTCCTGCGAACCCAGAGTTCCCAAACATTTATTTGCCTGTCCCACAACAAATGTTAATAAAACTTTCTTTCATGATCTTCCTCTGATATCTATGATTTTCCAGATACGTGTGTAATTTCTACAGTACTAGACCCTTTCCGAGCAAGTAATTGCTTAGTTCATCTATATTGTTGCAATGTGTATAGTTTTATGTGATCTTTAGTTAATTTTAGTTCTTTAGGGTCCGCTTCCTAGATGTCTACATCGCCCACTGTACATCCAACTACATTCCCTCACCTCTTCTCTTTTCTTTTCCCTCACCCCGATTGTCTTTGCCATTTCTTGCAATCCTTTTCATTTCACTGAACGTATTGTGCATAGTTGAACTATGTTATCTGTAATTTCATGTAATGCGAACATTTTAGCGACATAACTTTGCGTCTTTACTTACCTGCAACAGCAGTGCCCATATTAGCAGAGCCCTTTGTAGTAATTCGTTCCCTGGAATCATCTTGCTTCCTGAAAAGAAAGAAAACAGGAAGAAAATTACAGAATTTTCTTAGCATGAAACGTCAACATACAGACGACACAGAATGCTGTGGTTCTAATCCAGACACCAACCACCGATTTACATTTGTCTCTAGTTTAGTCCAGGTGGTTGTCGAGCAGTTTATCAAACAAGAAAGCAAATCATTATTTCTCTCTTAGAATGAGTGAAATGTGAGCGGCCTCTACCTTGTATGATGTCATTGCCAATAGGATGCCAACCTCATGTAGGAATTGCAATATTGTATTGTTTGTAGTGCAGAATTCCACGAACGACAACTTAAACAAAATGAAATAAAATGTACATGCGCAGAAAGTTTAAGTAAGACCAGGGAAAGAAATGTAATCCTCCTGCTAAACTTACGATATTATCTTCTGAGTGATTAATAAAACAAATCCCGTGATGCGAGACTTAAAAATGATTTCACCAAAAATATTCAGGCATATGGTAGTTTAGAAACATGTAATGTGGGCGTTTAGTGGCTCCCGACGTGGAAGCATTAAGCAGGCGACTTTAACGCTCCATAGAAATGTCACCAGCGTCGTTAAGCGAAAAGTCGTTCCAGCTTGAGTGATGTGGACATGCCGACAGTTGTCAGCGCGTCGCTCACTCTGGAATGCTATCTACACCTCCTCGCCTGCCAGAATCTCCTCTGCGGCTCCTCTATGAAACCGATACCGCGTCTTGCTCCACAAGACGGGTCAGTTTTCATAAGATGCAAATGAGATAAATGAATACCAGTCACCTCTTAACTTCTTGTGAAGGTGTCTTGGTGCCCTAGCTGTGTCCGCATCTACAAACCTGCACACACACACGCGCACACACACACACACACACACACATACACACACACACACACACACACACACACACGCAGGCACACGCACGCACGCACACACACACACACACACACACACACACACACACACACACACGCTATATCTTTCTTTTCGGTACAGTAAATTTTATCATTTAGCTGTAACTGTGCCAGTTATTACAATAACAGTAGCTGATAAGAGCAAGCAAACCCTGCATCAATATTGAATACTGAGGTGATGAGAACGAGTCACAATGAAATATAAGAGAAATGCATATCATTACTACTTCGGCTTCAACATATCTTTAATGATAGCGAGCACAACTTTATGTCTCTAGCAAACACTGCGAAGTGATGAATGTGCACGCCCATACGTCGAGAATCTCTGGTCTTAGCTACCCACTCTGACTATTCCTTAGGTACTATTAATACGTAGTACTGTACATTACACTTTCCAGATCTACATATAGATTTATAAACACATTGAATAAAAATTTGTTTTCCGTCTCTGACGACTTGGTCATCTTTGTTGCTGGGCGTTAAACTTTCACCTGCCTTCCAGCCTTTCTTCCTTCGAATCTAGCCAAAGTAACCTCCAGATGCCCATCCAGCTATCATGACTTAGGTATTTCATGCTAAGTCATATAATTTTAAGCCGGTATTCGGGTGGTCTTTGCATCTTTTAAGAATACCACAGATAACTCCTTCCCTCTGCAATGTTCGACAGAGCGAGTACACCATCTCTATTGACCTCAACGCCAAGAGGCTGTGAAACTCTCTTACTTCGTTCTACTCGTAAAATTTCTTTCTTTTTTCAAATTTTTTTCCTTCTGAACATTTAGTCATTGTCTCTCAAAAACAACGTAAAATATTTGGTTGTAGAGTGTACACTGCACTAGTTTTCATTTTTATCTCGATAACTCCCACTGAAAACTGTAATATATTTATCTTCTTAATTCAAACAAGATCTTATTCAAGTGAGAAGTGGAAGTTGATCAGCGAAGCGTCTTTAGAAATACTACTACCAAAACGCTCACGTAACATGTACCATGGCTGCAGGATTGAATTTTTAGTAACGAAATCAGTTTCAAATAACGAAATATGTTTTGCTCGCTACCTCATCCCTATATTAAGCAAATAAGCATAACCGGCACGTGATGCTGCAAGACAAGTCACTCTCGCCACGCGAGATGGGTACTTGAGCGCTCGTACGACGCCAATTAACAGAGACCCCACTGAGATGATATCATACTCAGATACTTACGCTGTTATACTTAAGATTTTGATCACAGCTCTATTTTGATGTCTGCGTAACTTTATATACAGATTATCCCCTCCAAGAAAAGTCGGAGAGAAAAGATCACATACAGCTTATGTGTTAAACGTTTCTTCAAAAATTCTATATAATAAGGTGCATGAAAGGGATATGATCTCCCGTCCACTGGTTAAAATGACAACTCCTCTGGGATATACAAAAGATGATCTACTTTCGCGAAAGTCGGATTTTTGGCAGTACCACGTCAGTGTGGTCTAAATGAAATAGCACAAGCAATAACTACTGTGGAACAACGATGCAGCGAACGCCAGCGACACAGCCCCCTTCTAGGGGTCCATTAAATCTGCAGTGGCTGAACACTGAATTTCCACTGGCCATTTTTGGGCTACTGGACAGCCAATCTACTCTTTCTATTTTTTATTTTTATTTTTTATTCTTGATTTATTTATTTATTGTCATCAGTCTTCTCACTGGTTTGACATGCATCGATACGAATTCCTCTCCTGTGCCGAACTTTTCATCTCAGAGTAGCACTAGCAATCTACTCATCAATTATTTGTTGGATGTGTTCCAATCTCTATCTCTCTCTAAAGTTTCTACCCCCTGCAGCTCCCTCTAGTGTCATGGCAGTTAATTCCCTGATGTTTTAGGATATCCCATCAGTCCTATCATCATGACCCTTCTCCTTGTCAGTGTTTTCTATATATTCCTTTCCTCGCCGATTCTGCGAGTACCTACTCATTCCTTACGTTATCAGTCCACCTTATTTTCAACATTTTTGTGTAGCACCACAGCTCAAATTCTTAGATTCTCTTCTGTTCCGATTTTCCCACAGCCCATGTTTCACTGCCGTACAATGATGTTCACCAAACGCACATTCTCAGAAATTTCTTCCTCAAATTAAGGCCTATGTTTGATACTAGTACACTTCTCTTGGCCAAGAATGCCCTTTTTGCCAGTGCTAGTCTGCTTTTGATGTCCTCTTTGCTCCATTCGCCATGGGTCATTTTGCTGCCTAGGTAGCAGAATTCCTTAACATTATCTACTTCGTGATGACCAATCCTGATGTTAAGTTTGTTGCTGTTTTTATTTCTGCTACTTCCCATTACTTCCAAGTCCTACGATTTATTCTCACTCCATATTCTGTACCCATTACACTGTTCAACAGATCCTACAGTTCTTTTCCCCTTTCACTGAGGATAGCAATGTCATCAGCGAATCTTATCATTGATATTTTTTCACACTGAATTTTAATCCTGCACTTGAATTTTATTTTTTATTTCCGTTGTTGCTTCTCTAATGTATAGATTGACCAGTAGGGATGAAGAATGATATCCTCGTCTGATACCCTGTTTAATCTTAGCACTTCATTCTTGGTGGCTGGCTCTGAGCACTATGGGACTTAACATCTGTGGTCATCGGTCCCCTAGAACTTAGAACTACTTTAACCTAACTAACCTAAGGACATCTCACACATCCATGCCCGAGGCAGGATTCGAACCTGCGACCGTAGCAGTCGCGCAGTTCCGGTCTGAGCGCCTAGAACCGCGAGATCACCGCGGCCGGCACAGTTTTGGTCCCCCACTCTTCTTTTCCCTCTTGCTTCTTGTACACACTATAAATTACTCGCTTACCCCTATTTTTCTCAGGATTTGAAACATCTTGCACCAATTTACATTGTCGAACGCTTTTCCCGGATCAACAAATCTTGTGAACAAGCCTTTTCTTTCAGTCTTGCTTCTGTTATCAACCGCAACGTCAGAACTGCCGCCTCTCTTGTATCTTTACCTTTCCTAAGCCAAATTGATCGTCATCCAGCAGATACTCAGTTTTCTTTTCCGTTCTTCTGTATATTATTCTGAGCTGTTAAGCTGACTGTGCGATTATTCACGCACTTATCGGCTCTTGCTATCTTCGGCATTGTGTGGATGACGTTTCTCAGAAAGCCTGGTCCTATCTCGCCAGTCTCTTTACACCATGTCCTGAAGTGATGAGGCCATAATGGCATCTTCAAAACATATAAATATAATCAGCATAGCATCGTCATATAGATCTAAAATAAGGTGCAGAATAGGGCGCATCGTCCACACAGTCATTATTGCAAATGACTACTGAAGTATTAATGTTCAAGAGTTGGACTCTGAAGAGTCAAAGAAACTAGTACATCTAACTAATATCGTATAGGGCCAGCAACACGACGAGGCATGGACTCGACTAATGTCTGAAGTATTGCTGGAGGGAATTGACACCATGAATCCTGCAGGGCTGTCCACAAATCCGTAAGAGTACGAGGCGGTGGAGATCTCTTCTGAACAGCTCGTTGCAAAGCATACCAGATATGCTCAATAATGTTTATGTTTGGGGAGTTTGGTGGCTAGGGAAAGTGTTTAAGCTCAGAAGAGTGTTCCTGGAGCCACTATGTGGCAATTCTGAACGTGTGCTGTGTCACATTTGTCCTGCTGGAATTGCCCAAGTCCGTCGGAATGCACAATCGACATCAATGTATGCAGGTGATCAGATAGGATGCTTATGCACGTGTCAACTGTCAGAGACGTATCAACTGCACCCCCCCGCCCGCACCTCGTGGTCGTGCGGTAGCGTTCTCGCTTCCCACGCCCGGGTTCCCGGGTTCGATTCCCGGCGGGGTCAGGGATTTTCTCTGCCTCGTGATGGCTGGGTGTTGTGTGCTGTCCTTAGGTTAGTTAGGTTTAAGTAGTTCTAAGTTCTAGGGGACTGATGACCATAGATGTTAAGTCCCATAGTGCTCAGAGCCATTTGAACCATTTTTTTGCACCCCCCCCTCCCACCACCACCACTACAAGCACACCATTAGAAAGCCTCCACCAGCCTGAAAAGTCCTCTGCTGACATGCAGGATCCTTGAATTGATGAAGTTGTCTCCATACCCATACACGTCCATCCGCTCCACACAACTTCAAACGAGATTCGTCCGACCAGGCAACATGTTTCCAGTCATCAACAATCCAATGTCGGTATTGAAGGACCCAGGCAAAGCGTAAAGCTGTTGTCGTGCAGTCATCGAGGGTACACGAGTGAGCCTTCGGCTCCGAAAGTCCATATCGATGATGTTTCGTTGAACTGTCCGCACGCTGACACTTGTTGATGGCCCAGCGTTGAAATCTGCAGTAATTTGCGGGAGGGTTGCACATCTGTCACGTTAAACGATTCTCTTCAATCGTCGTTGACCCCGTTCTTGCAGGATCTTTTTCTGGCCGCAGCGATGTCGGAGATTTGATATTTTGCCGGATTCCTGATATTCACGGTATACTCGTGAAACGGCCGTACTGGAAAGCCCCCCTCCCCCTCTTCGCTACCACGGCGATTCTGTGTCCTAACGCTCATGCGCCGACTTTAAAACCACGTCCAAACTCACTTAAATCTTGATAACCTGCCGTTTTAACAGCAGTAAAAGATCTACCAACTGTGCCAGACCCTTGTTGTGTTACAGAGACGTTGCCGACCGCAGTGTCGTATTCTGCCTGTTTACGTATCTCTGCATGCTCGCATCAGTTTCTCTGGCGATTCAGTGTAAGCGGAATATGATGAGTTATATTAGTTCCTAATTATGTTTTTACAATACACATTTCAGATCTCGAGGTAACTGGGATTGATGTTTTGATTTTTGTTTAATATCTCTAAAATTTTCAATAGTGTGTAAGACAGAGAAATGATTTTTTTCAAAAAGGGTTTTTCATTGCCTTGATCATTATCACACCCAAACTCTTAAAAATACAACAGTTTTTTGAACTTAGCCGATTTATTTCATTCTGTATAAAAAATGTCGCTTGAAAGAGCTACTTTCGTTTTCCGTGAAAAAATTAGGATTTTGTCCAAGTAACCCCACTCACTGTTTAACATTGATCATTCACATTTATAGTTTTCTTCGAGATATTATTCATGAAAAAAATCAAATTCATTGTATCCTCTGTGCAGTAAAACCAATATTTTTATCTTCTCTTCGTTTCGGTAGGTCTGTATTTTAGAAAGTAAGGGAATTTGAACTTCGAATCTGATCAATAACACCCTACTCCACGGTTCCTATTACATTCTCAGTACCACTTTCCTTACATATCTGACACCTGTGGAGTACTGCTTATTCGTAATAAAAGGCAGAAAAATAAAATAGGCAAAGGAAATTTAGATTAAAAATAACCTCCATGGTAGGCTGTTAACTGAGCTTGCGACACTACGTACAGACTCCACTCGAGTTGCAAACCTGATTTCGTAGGACGGCAAGATGTTATTTTTCTATTATAGAAATTAAAAACTGAAGCACCAAGCGCGATATCAGTCAGCGACTACGATGACAAGGTGCCAGGCTGGTTCACAAGCAGCGCTCTGCTCGGCTGCCTTGCGTCGAGAATTGCGCTGTTTGTGGCGGACGCACCCCTGTACTACAAGCAGTAGGGTCCATAGTGTCATCAGCGTAGCATCAGAACCCCAGTGCAATGAAGCGCTAGCTTCCAGCCAGTATGGATACACTGCACGTATCGAGCAAGTCATCTACTGTACTCTGTATACAAATAAATATACAAATAAACGAATACACTTTTACATACACTAAGCTTCAATTTTGTTACCAGAGTCATATTATCCCAGGATTAAATTAGAAATAGCTCCCATACTCCGGTTCTGATCAAGGCTTTCAGAATATGTTTGTTTTTTGGGTGTAAGTAAAACGTCTGAACAGGAAAAACTCTCAGAAACTTCCCCAATTGGGACACCTTGTGCCCCACTGCCATCTCACTCAGTATTGGCTAAAATGTCTCTGACTCTGCAATGAGGCGTTAGTAGGAGAGCCTGCTGCATCTAGAGAAGCCTTAGTACATACGTGTGTTTGGTCACTTTATGTTCTTATGCTTCGATGCGACCACTTCACCTACTACGACTACTGCCATGGCAGCGAACTTGTCACAGTATACTGTATTGGCTGGAGTCTCGCTTGCTATTCACTGGCGATTAGGCCTGGACTTGAGCACTGGACTTGCAATTTGTGAAAACTGCACGTGGGCCTCGTGCTCAATATACGTGACGTATACGATGTTTCAACAGTAACTGAAACCTTATTTGTAAGATCTCGTCCATCCCTTCAGAAATACCTCGGCATCTGCAGCATAACACCTCTATGCGGAACCACGTTTTCTTCATTGCATTTCTTTCACAGCACTGTTCACCTGAGTGTAACTGCTATTTAAGACAACTGAGCTCACATTCTTTGTGCCTGTCATAAAGAGGATCAGAAAAATAGTACGGAAATACTTTAGATAAGGCTGTGTGTGACGTAAGTCACTAGGATACGCATTACTGTTAAACTTTGGTGTGTGATTAACGAAAAAATAGCATTACCAACAACGTTTTAGAAGTTTTAACCTATTTGTATAGTAGTACGAGAGTCTGACAGTTAAAAGAAACTCAGATTCAAAATGGCAAGAGAAACAAGTGGCAAGAGCTTTCCTGGGAACAAATTGTCTACATGGTGTCCGGCTGCAGAGAGAAATGCCAAGGGCGACGGGCCACAGCGGTCTGCTGCCAAAATTATTAGATGGCTCTGCCGACCCTGCAGTAGGCGCCAGGTCCGCGCGTTATTAAGTAACGCTAGTGCGTCTCCCATGTGAATGTCAAAACCACTTCACGTTTTTGCTATTATCAGCACTAACAGTTTTGCGAAATCAATGACATGTTTTAATGCATCATATTTGTGGCTTCAAGGCAGAAACGTACGTATTTAATAAGTAAACCATTCATAGATTAATCCGAATCATTCTTTTGGGAGTAATCGCCGGTGAGTAGAAAAGGTGACAGGTCGTTCTACTATGTAGAAAAAGTCACAGGAAAAGGCGCGGAGCTACAGACATAAATATCTCGTTGACTTACGAAAGGTGCCTAGTCTTTACTTTTTATTTCAATAAAAAGGATTCTGCAGTCACCTGTCGTGAGAAGCCCAGATTTTCCGGTTCTTTCGCGAGATACAGAAGACCGTAGATAGTGAATAACAGGCTGCTGCCGTTATTCTGGAGTCCCAGGAAGCTATAGATGCATTTATGAACGGTAGGCTATGAATAAGATGCGTGATTACTGAATATCGCGACAGACACGCCGTTGGATTGATGGCTTCTTAAGTGAGTAAAGCAGGTCGTTCTTAAGGGACATAGTGAGAAACGGAAGTGGAATCCAGCGTACCGCAAGGAAATCCGATACGACCGCCACTGTTAACAACACAGTTAAGCCGTTAATCTCAAATATCTCCACAAACGTTTAATATGTCGTTGTTCCGTTTTCGCTCGGATCAATTGCATCGTTTCATTTACTAAACAATTTATAGTTTTTGTTATGTCAATATTACTTACATAGATTTCGGTATCAACATGGGACTGTAGTAATATTCTGCTTCTTATGTCGTAAAGATTTGAAAGAATGAAACTGAGCGGCTGATCGCTCTCCCAAATCTGCGGAAATCACTAAGCTAACTTACGCACGCTGTTTCGTGTTCATCAATCGGATAGGCTGCTCTGCGCTACGTTTGGTCTAAACTTCCTCTGCAAGGAACAATCATAGAGCTCTTTGCAAGCATAACTGTGAAAATAGACTCTTGCAAGAGACTTTATAATGATTCGGTCGTCGCTGGTTTTCCCTTTTGACAATACGTCAAGCTTTCGTTCGTACCTTACCCTTTGCGATAAATCACTAGCAACAGTAACAACCTTAAAATGTCTCGGAGTAACCATACTGAGCGGCTTGAAGAAGAATGACCACATAAGAGGAACTGCAGGAAAAACAGATGCGAAGTTGAGATTCTTAGCGAGAAACTCAAGGAAATGTAATTCATTCACAAAATAAGTGACGTACAAAACACTCGTCCGACCGATTCTTTGGTATTACTCAACTGACTGGCATCATTACCCGACTGAATTAATAGAAGAAACACGGAAGAGTCGAAAAGCGACTTGTTTCTCACGGGTTACTGTAATAAGCCCTAGAGCGTTATGATGTTGCTCATGAGGCTCCAGTGGAGAGTAGAGGTTCTGCACCAAGGAGAGGAGTGCTGTTACAGTTCCAGCAGTGTAGGTTTCAAGAAGAGTAGGCCACCGTATTACTTCCATCTACATATACATCTCGTGAAATAATCATAACGGGAAAATAGGGAACTATAGCTCGAACGAAATCTTACAAACAGATGTATTTTCAGGAACAATAAAGATGTTTTTTTTTTTTTGTTTTGTTTTGGGCACAAGATGAGTAAAAGGCTAATTATTTACTACACACTTAGTGTCACTCGCGCGGATTGGTCATAGGACGAGTCGTTGCTCAGCGCTTCACGCTGCATGGCACAATTTGAAATCTGTTGACAACAGTGCTGCTATAGCTGTTTCACAACGCTTTCGCATTATTTTATTTAAAGTTGTCATTTTATAAGCACTGGTAGATACAGTATTACAAACAGTTTTACAGGATTTTTAATATGTCAGTAGCAATATTATGTACCTCTTCACCCCCTTGCCCCCTTCTCTGATTACGTCATGGCCCTCTACAATGTTTGTTATTCGCAGAAAACAGTTTTACGGTCATATAAATACAGAGGATCTTAGTAAGTTATTTTAAGTGCGCCAACTTTAACCAATTCCCTTCCGACACCCTAGTGATCTCTATCATGTTAACTTCTATTAAATATTTGTGAGCTTTCACTGATGACAGTACTTTATGTGCTGTAAGTTGTCAAAAAACTAAAAGATTTGTTCGTTAACAGATGTTGGCCCCAGCGCCAATCAGTAAGTTCTTCCAATGTATTAGTTTCGACCACTCAAAAAATAAATAAATAAAATAAAGCACAAATCTATTACACATTGTCATGTAATGTAGCACCATTACGTAAAACATTGTAAAGCGATTTCAATAGCTGCTGATGAAATTGTTTTATCCGATGTAACGATGAAAAGAGTGATTGTAAACAAAATTACGAGTAAATTGCAGCATGTGCCACTCACCCAGCGCCATCTGGCGGTTTAGTCCACGTGGCTTCCAAAATTTTCCTTGGTAGCAGTTTGCGCTTGTCTTGTGATTGAGGATGTTGACGTGATACAATGTATCTAATAAAGAATTTTATATGACTGGCATAACACTGTTAAGATAGGAAGCCATTAACTAGTCGCTGTACTATGTCTCTTATCAATGATAAAGTGTATCATATTTTCATATCTTCTGATATCAGTTTTGTGTTGATTTTGCAGCCTTTGAAAATGATGGAAAGTCGACACGCGCAAGATGTTGTCGGAAAAAGAAAAGTGTGGTCAAGACGTAATAACAGTTTTTAACAGAGCATATCGTTGCCACTGAGCTACTACAGACTACCCTAGAACAGTATATGCTGCTGAACGAAGAGATTTCCTTACCTGACAGAGAACTTGATTCGCTTTCGGAATGTACAGCAGTCGAATATCAGCTTAGCGTTGGCTCATTTAATTCATATAACGCTACACCATAAGAATTTCATTCTTTTTTGCTGTCGAGAGGTCTCTTTGAACACAGATTCCATTATTGATCATAAATAATTGTATATATCGGCAAGGTCTATTCGTACATGAGGCCTAAGTTCAAGAAAAAGTCAGCTTTCATTAAAATAGCCATTCATTACTGTTGATCAGGAAAATCTGAAAATATCTTCGTCCTCCTAAAAGATCAGACTATATTCTTTTGCAACCGTTGTCACCTTTCCTTCGTAATGTGTATAGTAATTAGGTTAATGTGGCTAACTGTGATGTATACGTATAGAATGTACTATCACGTTCGTCACGTGAGTGGAAGTAGAGGATGATAATCGGCAGAGTCACATGGCTTACACTTTTGAAACAGCACCAAATGGGTCATCGACCTGAATATCTCAACCTGACAGATGAATACAGCCTATTACACTTCAAGATAAATTACAAAGCAGATAAGAACGAACAGTCTGTCGTTTCCTGAACAGAGAGATTTTATATCTCCTGATGTTGTACCTCAGTATTTCAGGGAAAAATTGAGGACTGCTTTTCAATTATGCTGTCTTTTCAGACGGGATCAAAGAAAAAGTGTGAGCAACGTCAACCAATAGAATCTTTCTTCAGCGTTTGGCAGCTGTAACCCGAAAACACATATTTAGCTCGGCGCAGTATTTGAAACTTAGTAACTTTATGAATAGTTTAGCAAAATCAAATTTTAGTGATTGTATCGCTAACACCGGTTGCTCACAGTCTGAACACAGGTGTGTCGTTTTAAAATACAGGTGGAGAATCAAAGACTATGAAATGTGTGTAGCTCAGTTCTCTACTGGGTTTTCCAGACAAACACAAGATTCTCGGAATGTTTTACTGACTTAATTTATATTTTGCCTTGAATGTACGTGAACAGGAGAACAGCCTCACGTATAAGTGATGGAAAACACAACCATACATGTTTACCAATTCGTCTCGGCCTGGGAATTCAAATGGTTCAAATGGCTCTGAGCACTATGCGACTTAACAGCTGTGGTCATTAATCCCCTAGAACTTAGAACTACTTAAACCTAACTAACCAAAGGACATCACACACATCCATGCCCGAGGCAGGATTCGAACCTGCGGGCGTAGCAGTCGCGCGGTTCCGGACTGCGCGCCTTGAACCGCGAGACCACCGCGGCCGGCACCTGGGAATTAACTGGAAGGGTTGGGTTGGGGTGTTCTGGGGGAAGAGACCAAACTGCGAGGTCATCGGTCTCATAGGATTAAGGAAGGACGGGGAAGCATGTCGGCAGTGCCCTTTCAAAAGGACCATCTGGGCATTTGCCTGAAGCGATTTAGGAAAACCACGGAAAACCTAAATCAGGATGGTCGGTAGCGGGATTGAACCGTCATACTCCCGAATGCAAGTCCAGTGTACTAATCACTGCGCCACCTCGCTCGGTGAATTAACGGGAAGAATGCCCTTGTCATTAATCAGTTAGATATTTCTTTCGTTAATTTAAACCATCTTGAAGGTGATTCTCTCGCTGGATCTTAGAATATATTAGAAGCTATTTCTTTGTATCGAGTTTTCTTCAAATTTCAGATGTATGATGTTTGATGGTCAATTGCTTGTAACTGATTATGCAAGAATAAAAGACCATTTAACGTTCACACCTGTGGAGAAAGCGGTAAATGATCTCAACATTCACCGTAAAGCTGTGTTCGACTGACGGAAACGTGACAACTTCATTGATTACGTACAGTGACTGAAACCGTGTCCGGCTTATCTTAGCGCCAAAATTCGGAATCTTGAGACCCATTCTCATAGAACACAATTTGTTTCCGGAAACTTTGCTGATAAATACCCGATGTACATTGTTCTTCCGTTTTGGAAGCAACAGAGGAGCATCGAAATAACACGAAAACGAAATGGTGTTCCTAGAATTCATAAGTGAATACCAATTGTGATCACTGATCCATCTGGTTGCTATTATGCCTGAATGTAGAACTCAAAGGTGAACGATACACCAGAGCCGGCCGGGGTGGCCGAGCAGTTCTAGGCGCTACGGTATGGAACCGCGCGACCGTTACAATCGCAGATTCGAATCCTGCCTCGGGCATGGATGTGTGTAATGTCCTTAGGTTCGTTAGGTTTAAGTAGTTCTAAGTTCTAGGGGACTGATGACCTCAGATGTTAAGTCCCATAGTGCTCAGAGCCATTTGAACCATTTTTGATACACCAGGTGAGGTAGTTTAATTAACACGTTCGTGACAACAACTATGAAAACAACTACCTAAAATAGTTGTGTGTGTTCGATAAATAATGTAAAACTGTAAAAGAATGATTTTTCGATTTTTTATTAGAACTTTGCCAAAAACATACGATTCTCAACGACTACAAGAAATGTCTTCAGGTGTATTTTGAAAATATTAAGTATAATTCATTTGACCAGAATATTTTATAGACAATTTTTTTCCGTCAAATACTTCTGCGGTATTCTTCTGTGTTAAGACTCACAGGAATTACAGCCACTGGCTGCTAGTGGGCTTTAAATTCACAACTTATCCATATAGTAGTAATTTAGTGCCCCTTTCCCTATGTCCGTATTACTCGCGGCATTCCGCCAATTCCCGTAAGAGTTCGAGCCTGGTGTGATCCGCTGTGAAGAGGTCATTAGACGTCCTCACCTTATATATATGAGTGTGTGTGTGTGTGTGTGTGTGTGTGTGTGTGTGTGTGTGTGTGTGTGTGTGTGTGTGCTTGTGTGACTACGTGTGTGTGTGGTTTCTGTTTTTTCGTACATGTCCGGAAAAAAGGACACCACGTATGTAAGACAAATATAACATTTTCACAAAAATTGATTATTTCCATTGATAAGCATGGATGGATTTGCACAGTCACAATCTACAGTGGCAAGATCTAAGTGAAAAATCTAAGTGGTACAAGTTGTGATGGAAAGCTGTAACAGGCGCAAAATTACTAGTTATGTTTGTGATATATGCGATACTTGCGTTGGCGAATTACACTCCTGGAAATGGAAAAAAGAACACATTGACACCGGTGTGTCAGACCCACCATACTTGCTCCGAACACTGCGAGAGGGCTGTACAAGCAATGATCACACGCACGGCACAGCGGACACACCAGGAACCGCGGTGTTGGCCGTCGAATGGCGCTAGCTGCGCAGCATTTGTGCACCGCCGCCGTCAGTGTCAGCCAGTTTGCCGTGGCATACGGAGCTCCATCGCAGTCTTTAACACTGGTAGCATGCCGCGACAGCGTGGACGTGAACCGTATGTGCAGTTGACGGACTTTGAGCGAGGGCGTATAGTGGGCATGCGGGAGGCCGGGTGGACGTACCGCCGAATTGCTCAACACGTGGGGCGTGAGGTCTCCACAGTACATCGATGTTGTCGCCAGTGGTCGGCGGAAGGTGCACGTGCCCGTCGACCTGGGACCGGACCGCAGCGACGCACGGATGCACGCCAAGACCGTAGGATCCTACGCAGTGCCGTAGGGGACCGCACCGCCACTTCCCAGCAAATTAGGGACACTGTTGCTCCTGGGGTATCGGCGAGGACCATTCGCAACCGTCTCCATGAAGCTGGGCTACGGTCCCGCACACCGTTAGGCCGTCTTCCGCTCACGCCCCAACATCGTGCAGCCCGCCTCCAGTGGTGTCGCGACAGGCGTGAATGGAGGGACGAATGGAGACGTGTCGTCTTCAGCGATGAGAGTCGCTTCTGCCTTGGTGCCAATGATGGTCGTATGCGTGTTTGGCGCCGTGCAGGTGAGCGCCACAATCAGGACTGCATACGACCTAGGCACACAGGGCCAACACCCGGCATCATGGTGTGGGGAGCGATCTCCTACACTGGCCGTACACCACTGGTGATCGTCGAGGGGACACTGAATAGTGCACGGTACATCCAAACCGTCATCGAACCCATCGTTCTACCATTCCTAGACCGGCAAGGGAACTTGCTGTTACAACAGGACAATGCACGTCCGCATGTATCCCGTGCCACCCAACGTGCTCTAGAAGGTGTAAGTCAACTACCCTGGCCAGCAAGATCTCCGGATCTGTCCCCCATTGAGCATGTTTGGGACTGGATGAAGCGTCGTCTCACGCGGTCTGCACGTCCAGCACGAACGCTGGTCCAACTGAGGCGCCAGGTGGAAATGGCATGGCAAGCCGTTCCACAGGACTACATCCAGCATCTCTACGATCGTCTCCATGGGAGAATAGCAGCCTGCATTGCTGCGAAAGGTGGATATACACTGTACTAGTGCCGACATTGTGCATGCTCTGTTGCCTGTGTCTATGTGCCTGTGGTTCTGTCAGTGTGATCATGTGATGTATCTGACCCCAGGAATGTGTCAATAAAGTTTCCCCTTCCTGGGACAATGAATTCACGGTGTTCTTATTTCAATTTCCAGGAGTGTACTTTCCGGAGAGAGACGTAAAGAATACGGGCGAAAACCAGCTGTCAACCCTACAGATAGCTCTAAAACTGTACCACGTCTCTTTTATTATACCAATGAGGTCGTTTTCCTAAGTCAGATGGAAACATATTTTAATATTAAATGTCTAAGTATATATATATATATATATATATATATATATATATATATATATATATATTGTTTATTAAAGGAAGTATTTATACTCCTTTTTTCGGGAAAAAATGTAAACTGGCTGTATGAGGATTTGATTCTGCAACTTTTAAACGACTGTTTTAAATGGAAAAGGTGACACATCTCTAAGAATTATCTTGGAAGTGAATTCAAAGTCGGTGTTTGCAGAAGAACTTGCCTTCGTTAGTCACGTGTCGAGTTTCCTTTAAAGGAAACTGAACCTGTCCCGCTAATAGCGGTACTAAACTTGCCAGCATCGGCAGCGTAATTTGAGAGTGTGAATTAAGAATGACAGCTCCATCTTCATGAGTTATGCTCCTGGACAACTCCCGGCGAAGACGCGTTAGCTGGCGTCGTCCTATTCCTCTTTGGCCGGCGGCAAGAATCATTCTAGGCACTGATGGCATTCGTCTCATCATAGTAAGATGTTTCGTTTACGTCTTTTATACTTCAGTATCCAGTAAAAGTGGCTTAACCACGAGCAATTTACATTCAACTAAATAGAGCTTTTTAAGGTATGTTGATTGGCGCTGGTTCATCAAAAAAATAGTGTTTGAATGTCTTGTTTTAATTAATGGTATTAACAGTCGTTTGATTCATTCTTGGATTAGTTTTACAGAACAGCGTACATGTTGTGATATTACAGTTTAAGAACAAAAAGTGTGATTCATTTATGCAGGCGTTAAATTCTTACAATTGTGATAGTGTATAGATGTAGTCGAACATTGACGACGGTGAATCTTGCCGAAAACAGAGAATTTTTAGAAATTCACAATCATTCTGTGTGTGTGTTTGTGCATATTTGTGTATGTGTGTGTGTGTGTGTGTGTGTGTGTGTGTGTGTGTGTGTGTACCTGTGCGTGTGTGTGTGCGTGTGTGTGTGTGTGTGTGATGGTCGTTGCGCAAATGACAACCCGACGCTCGAGTAACTTCTCATAACGACAATTACAGAATATATGGACACGATTGTGAAATGTATTACCAATCACTTGACTGGAGCACTATATAAAAACTGTTCATGAAATTTTTTAAGCTACTAAATTTTTAAAATTTTGACAAGATGAACGCTAGTTAGGTGTCAAATTTAGCAAAATTCATAGGCTTTGTTCACGTTGACTTATTTCTTTCTGTAGTCTCTTTCGGTTACCCCTAAGTGTAGAGGTACATAAAAGGATTGACTATTTTAGTTTTGAAACTATTCATCAAAAGTGACGTTGCCGTGGATGACAAAGCATCGGTCAATGATGTTGATAAACATGCAATACCAATGCGAGAAATCAAATACCAGTGATTATCATTACTATGAAACCTTTAAATAGCAACAGTCTCTGATAAAATTTTTGATGTTATGTGAAATAATCTCCAATTCAGGATCATTAAAGAAGATTTTGCATGACTGTATAAAGATGACAGTGTTTCCTGTGTTGAGTCCTATTCAAAAGACGCCCATCCTAGCACGAAAGGATGAGGAAAGGAATTGGACGATACAAATCCGCCTGTACTAAGGAGGGCAATGCTAAATTCCTATACAGAAAAAGTCATTCTGAGAGTATTTTATAAATGGCTCATGTTCAAGCCAACAGATCGTGTCAGAACGCATCATATCACTGCTGCAGTCTTTTAGCAGCAAGCTCCGATAAAGCAGACCAGTGGTGCTAATCGGAATGAGGAAAAGGCGAAAAATAATATAATAGGTTCTCAAATATTCCACAGTAATGCCCCTGAAACGTATTCTCATCCCGTCCAAGCAGATACTGTTTGCACTAGGTTTACTAAACTTTATTCCTCATACGCTGTAAAAGAGAAGCACACACTGTTCCTTCTTCGTTGCAGAATGTTTTATAGGAAAACGACAAATTGTACATACCTGGAGATTATGTCTGAAGCCAAGGCTCATACAAACATACGCATAGGTTTAACCTTTTGGCACTTTTTTCCCTTTCGGTGCAAAGGAGAAATCTATGGACTGCCTCCCTATATCGCACATTTTTAGAACAATGTTATGGTATAGCTTGTAATTGTTATCTATTTATTCAGCCTTACTCAAACGAATGAGACGCAGAGATAGAGAATTTCATTAATTCTTTATTTGGATGGTATTCCTCTCACCTCTCTTTATCTTCTGTGAAGGAGTAAAAATTGTCGCTCTTTTTTGTGTTTGAAGCTACCCATATGTTGGAAGCTACCCATCACAGTAGAGTTTCGTTGACTGATTGCGTAATGAGGAGGTACCTTTGTCAGTATCTCAGATCTATAAGTGACGGACTGGGGGTACCTAATGCGTGGCGCCGCCCAGAAGACGCAGTAATGACTGAGATAGTCCCGGGCCTCACCTTTATTGCGATCCCGTAGCTTTATTCTTTACGTGAACTCCATGGGTACTTCGTGACAAAGTTTTCTATTACTATGCTGGTTGACTTACAAACAGCAGTTGTTTGAACAACAAAAGTACCTCTACAGTTTCAGGCCGCCACGTCTACAGGCGAAAGTAATCCTTATTTGTACGTTGCCTTATAGTATTTTTCAGCGTATGTAAGGACATGAGCTATATAGAAAGACGTTTACCGGCGATGTGTGTCAAGTACGCAAAACTTCCCTTTTCAGCTGTAATGTACTCAAGTAGTACGTTCAGTTACCACTAAAGCGGAATATTAGATTGTTTCCATTACATTCTTACGCACCACATATATGTCTAGCATTTTTAAATATACAAGCGAAGTTATGATGAAGTAGCAGTTTATGGAAAGTTCTCTGTGGTCGTCTGTGGTATCAGTTAAAGCTGAATTTTCTTTGACTTAGTTTCAAAAGCTTATAATAAACCCACTCTCGATTCTCGTTTATCAGATTGACCGTTGCTAGCCTCAGGCATCTTCTCGGACATATCAGTGTCTACGTGCAGGGTGGCGTGTGTTTATGAATGATGTAACTTCCTTTGAGGTTCTTTAGTGGATGCAGGAGCGAGGAACAAGTGCGATGCTGGAGCCACGAATTCCACTCGTGTGCCAACCTCTTCATCTCAGAGTACCACCTGCAATCTACGTCCTAAATTTTTTTCAGGATGTATTCCAATTCTGTCTTCCTCTACAGTTTTACCCTCTACAGCTCCCTCTAGTAACCTGGAAGTTATTTACTGATGTCTTTGCCCTATCATCCTGTCCCTTCTTCTTGCCACTGTTTCCCATGTATTCCTTTCCTCTCTTTACCTTATTAGTCCACCTAATTTTCAACATTCGTCTGTAGCACCACATATCAAATGCTTCGATTCTCTTCTGTTCCGCTTTCCCCGCAATCCAAGTTTCTCTACCATAACAATGCTATGCTCCAAACGCACATTGTCATAAATTTCTTCCTCAAATTAAGGTCTTTGTTTGATACTAACAGACTTGTCTTGGCCAGGCATGCCCTTTTTTCCGGTGCTAGTCTGCTTTTGATATCCTTTTTGCTCCATCCGTCATTGAATATTTTGTTGCCTAGATATCAGCAGTCCTTAGCTTCATCTACTTCGTGGCCACCAATACTGACGTTAAGTTGCTCGCTCTAGTTTCTGCTACTTCTAATTACTTCCGTATTTCTTCGATTTACACTCAACCTATATCCTGTACTCAGTAAACCATTCATTCCATTCAATGGATCCTGTAATTCTTCTTCAGTTTCACTGAGGATAGCAATGTCACCATCGAATCGTATCACTGATATCAAGGGACCAATGACCTAGCAGTTCGGTCCCTTCCCCCCCCCCCCTCTTCTAAGCCAGCTAACCAACCACTGACATCCTTTCATCTTCAATTTTAACTCTACCCTTCAACCTTTTTTATTTCCACCATATTTCCATCATTGCTCTTTCGACATATAGATTGAGCAGTAGTTTTTTTTTTTTGTTTTTTGTTTTTTAAATCTGCGTACTTCGTCCTTGGTCTTCCACTCTTATTATTCTCTCTTTTACATGTTGTACATTGTCCATCTCTTCCTTATTTTCCTCAGAATTTCCCCATCATAAGTGCCTTCAGTGTGCTCTTTCTACCTAACTGCTCCCTACTCTGCATTTAACAGTGGAGTTCCCATTGGACTCTTAATGTTGCCACCCTTGCTTTTAATTTCACTGAGAGCTCATTTGTCCTTTCTGTATGCTGATTCAGTTTTTGTGACAATCATTTCTTTTCCCATTTCTTCACATTTTTTTCTGCAGCCGTTTCACCTTAGCTTCCATGCACTTTCTGTTTATTTTCTTTCTAAGTGACTTGCATTTCTATGTTCCTGAATATCCTAAAGTATTTCTTCTATTACCCACGGTTTTTTCGCAATTACCTTCCTTGTACCTAAGTTTTTCTCTCCAACTTTTGTGATTATCCTTTTTAGGGATATCCAAAGCTAAACTGTCTAATATCAAATAATAAAAGTAATACATAACTTTGGCCGGCCGGATTGGCCGAGCGGTTCTAGGCGCTACAGTCTGGAACCGCACGACCGCTACGGTTGCAGGTTCGAATCCTGCCTCGGGCATGGATATGTGTGATGTCCTTAGGTTGGTTAAGTTTACGTAGTTCTAAGTTCTAGGGGACTGGTGACCTCAGAAGTTAAGTCCCATAGTGCTCAGAGCCATTTGAACATAAGTCTGTTCACAGTACTTGCAGCGCCATTTGGTATCAATAGACTTGAATGTTGAAAGATATACAGATACAGAAGTTTACAGTTCAATCCATCTTCAGTAAAATAACTATTCCATAATGACAATCCCTGACCGCTGTGAAAGTCTGTAAATGTTATGAAATGGCAAGCACACAAAATGGGGTCTGTGGATCGGCGTTTGAACTTAAAGTAAACACGCCGCAGGAGCTATGGAGAAGGGATGCTTGCATCTCATTTGTAGCTGCGTAGGCGTTCGTAGCGGTTGCGGGAAACGCGGCAGCACGACTGGCGATGCGCGTATTTTAAAGTGCGGCCGACCGGATGGTGGTCGGTAACACAACGTGAAATAACACAGCTCTGTTATTCTTTCATGCAGAATTATGACTTGATTGATCTGTAGGGATGATGTTGGTCATGATGTGTATTTTTAATTTCTCACAGTGTAATGAAAAGTGCATTAAACTTCGGGCATGCTGCCGCGCAAATACTACTTCTGCCACTGATAGCTGCGTCCCATTCAGCCGTCCTCAGAGTGAGTCACAAGACTGACAAGTATTTCTTTTCTTTATTGTGGCTTCATTCTCCTGCCCAATATGGGCAGGGGAGGGTTAGCAGCGGCACAAGTCGCCGCTCTTCAGCTGAGTGATATAAGTTAATAAAAGGACTAGACGATACATATCAAAGGCGGTGAAAAGGGGAACGCAAAAACATAATAAGGGGAGACAATGGTGGTAAAATATACATTTACACAGACACCATTCATTATGGAACAGTTAAAAACGTCTTCATACAGATAAAAACTACACAGTTGGTGATTTGCATACCAAGTAAAATACACTGAAGTCACACGCACGAGTTAAAATGCGGCCACAGCATTAAAACAAACCAGAACAAAGACACTTTAAAACCACTGCACAAGACGGAGCACACATGATGAAGAGTAAAAACTGCCAGGAGGGATGTTCTGAGGGAGGGGAGGCCTGAGAGGAGGGAAAAGAGGGAACAGGAGGGGGCATTGGGAGATGGGGGCCGGAAAGGGTGGGTGTAAAAGAAAGGGCATTGGAGGGGTGCACCAGGTGGCAGGGGACAGGTTGGGGTGGGAGAGGGAGAGAGAAGGCAAGTCAGGAGTGAGTGCAGAGATGAAGATGAGGCACACTGAAAGGGAGGGTGAAAAGGACAAACCCACTCAGGGGAAAGGAAAAGGAGGGGAGAGGGACTCCTGAGGGAGGGGGGATGGTTGGGTTAGAGTTGATGGAGGGGGTAGGTATCAAGGCAAAGCTCATCATCTGGGAGGGGTACATAGGTAAAGATAGGTAAAGACAGTGGAGGGCGTGGAGATGGAGATGGAGAGAGGGTGGGACACAATGGTAAAGAAGTGGCAATGAGTTGTAGGTAGAGAGGATAGGAGACACCAGGGGAAATGGGAGGGCAGTGTTGAGTCTGCAGATGATGTAAAGGGTACAGAAGTATTTGAAGAAAAGGAGATGATGTAGGAAGGGGTCGAGGTCACAGAAGGTCCATATGGGGGATGGGAGGCAGATACAGAAAACAAGGCAGAGTGCATGGCATTTGAGGATTTGGAGGGCTTTGTAGATTCTGGGTGGGGTGGGAATCCAGGCAATGCTGGCATGTCAAGTGATGAGACGACTCAAGAATTTGTAGGTGTGAAGGATGGAGGAAGAGTGCAGTCCCTACGAGCAGCCAGACAGGAGTTTCAGGAGGCAGATTGTATTGTGGGTTTTGTGTTGGATGCTGGGGAGTCCAAGTGAGGTGACAGTCAAGGTTCAGGCGAACATTTTTCATGGTAGGAGTCAGATGGATAGGACAACCACAATTGGTAAGGTAAAAATCGCAGCCTATGATGATTTCCTGGGTCTTTGAAGAGGTGATGTGAAGGAGTCACTGGTTGCAACAGGCAGTGAACTGATTGAGGTGGGTTTGAAGGGTACGTTGGGACTATTGATCAGTAAGATAGAGGGCCTGGAAGGCAGTGTCATCAGTAATTGGAGGAGATGGCAAGGGGAGGTTTGGGCATCTCTGCAGTATACAGGAGATAGAGGAGAGGGGAAACGACAGAGCCTTGGGGTGTTGGGAGTTGGTTGTGTGGATAGTGGTACAGGAGGGGGATGAGAGAGGAATGAAACAACGATATGGATGAAATTAATGGGGAGGGCATAGGTCTGGAGTTTAAAGAGGAGCCCGGGATGCCAGATATGGTCACAGGTATTCTGGAGGTCGAGGGAAACAAACATAGTGGTATAACATTAAGTTGGAGGGAAAGAAGATTAGTAAGGTTAAGGAACTGGTCATCAGCTGAGGAGGAGGGCCAGAAGCCACACTGGGTAAGGCGAAGGAAGTGGTGCTGGTTAAGGTGGTGATGAATACTTTGGGAGATGATGGACTCTAAGACCTTACAGAACATGGACGGTAGGCAGATGGAACGATAGGAAGATGTGACAGAGGGGTGTGTTGGGTATAGAAAACAGCAGGACATAGGGAGTCCTCCACAGGTCTGGGTATTAGCTGGAAGGAACGACACAGCCTGCGGGATTCGTGGAGGACGGCCTGTGGAGGAGGAGGATGACGTTGCACAAGGTAGCAAGGACAGCCAGGAAGGAGGAGGGGAATTTTTCGATGTAGCGGTAGATGACAACATTGTGACCAGGGGCAGTGTTGCTTTTGGAGCGGAGTATGAGTTCGATGTCGTGTGCTGTAATGACAGTGATTAATTTGAGGGGCTAACTGATCCAAGTACTGGAAACTGGCCGCAGTTGGTGGTACGGAGCCACTGGAGTGTTAACGGACTGTGAGGAAGAGGGAGTAATGAAAGTGAGGATCGTTGGGAATGGGTAAGACCTCGGAGAGGTGGGAAGCAAAATGGTTAGACTTACTGAGTTTGTCAGGGAAGGGGCGGTCGTCGTGGAGGAAGGGGCGATGCAGGACGGAATGGCTACCAGTAAGGCAGACCAGTACTTGGAGGAGTTGAATGGGAGGGCGTAGTTGACTCGTGTACGTGTCTGGCGCCAGTCCTGGCGTTCCTTTGCTGCTAAGAGGTTGCGGACGTGTCGTTGTAATTGCCGGTGGCGGAAGAGTGTACCACGGGCACAGGTGCGGGGGAAGGAGCGGCAGAGCCTGCGCGATTCGCGGAGAAGGACGGCCTGTGGAGAAAGAATAGGGCGGTTCGGGGGGATATGTTTGGTAAGAACGTGGGCCTCCACGGCGTCAGGGGTGATGGTCTTCTGGAGGCAGGACGAGGCATGACTGATGTGAGCGGGATGGTGAAAGGTAACTGGATGGCTTTCGACCTGTGAGGCAATGGATTCCCGGTAGGCATCCCAGTCGGCTCGGCGGTAGATATGGATGGACGGACTTCGGAGAGGCAGCGGGGTGGGAGACACTGGCGACAGTGTGCAAGCGCGGCTTTAAATGGTCCACCGCGGCGGTACTGTGCATGCGGGTGACAGATGCTGGTCGGCGGCGAAGAGATGCATTTACACATTTGCCACCTGTGGTGAAAGCGTTCAGATATTCAGTTTGCTTATCGATGTATGTTCGGCGGCGGTAACACCTTGACGACTTCTCTGAAATTTAATTACACCAAGAGCCGGATTCAGTGCCTTACCCAAATTAAAACCATTATATCTTTTATTAAGTTATTGATTAACTTAACTTCTAAGGCTTCCTTGAAAATAGTATCCCAAAAGGAAGAGGTCGATATTAAAATCTTCGTCACTGCATTTCATTGTATGACCCGTATTATACTATGTTCTACCGCAGCTAACTTATCTGACTATAGTAAGTGTATGTATTTGGTGTCCCAAGCATGTCTCTTGTTGTATGACGGCGCATGTTGCCTGACCTGTATGTAACATATCATAATTTTCACAAGGAATGTGCTACACACCCGCTTTACGATGCAATAAATCATCTTTCACAATACCGAGTACGGCTGAAATCTTCGTAGGGGCTGAAATCTTCGTAGGAGGCCGGAAGATCATCTTACGACGGTGTTTCTCGAGAATACGGTTTATCTTCGATGAAAATATAGCAACTCATTGCAAATACTTCACATTCTGTCGTTTCTCATTATTAGGATTGTTCGCATTTTATAAAAAGGGATTTCTGTCGGTTACAGAGCAGTTAATGACACAAATAAATATTTAATGATGAGACGCCAGTCTGCTTTTATCTCTTTATTCTTTCTTAGGCAGTGCAGTTCTTTGCGTTCCTTCCTTCTTTCCTATTGCTGATAACGTATATTATTGAACCTGTATCCGCAGTCGAGTCCTTTTCAATTGTGTTTTTGTTCTTGTTCGGTACTGTCGTCAGAATAAGGGCGCCTCTATAATCTAAAAATCACAGGTGCGCGAAACATGTAAGTTTTCATACATTCAGCGTCGTATAGCTTCTTTGATTTAATAGGGAATGGCCGTAGCCCTTAAAGCGCGACCGCCTTTGTGTTAATGTTCGTTTGGATAAGATTCTTTACTGAAACAACAACAAAATCTCGTGAGTTACCTAAGTTTCTTGCCGTGCGTATTATTAAGAGACAAGGTACCAGATACAAGATAGTAATTCAGTTAGGTAAATACGTAGATCAAATAACGTCATATTCAGGATAATATATTCTTTGGTATTTTGCAGAGAAATTCGAAATGGACTTGCAGCTTACGCTTATACTTTGTGCGTATACATTTCCACTCCTTATCGAACGACATCTGTCATACAATGAAAAATGCGGAGCTCAAGGGCAGAGTTGTCATTGTATTGTTTGTAGTTGAATATCGAGTCTTTTAGCTCTGAACTACAAAGACTTGTGCTTAAATAATCTCAACGTATGCCTTAGTGATATGAAGCTATCAATAAGTAACAAAACATTAAAGCTGTAGCAAATCGTAACTGTGGCGTTTCAGTTGTTCCCATGTGCGGGGATATCTTCAAAATATGGGGTTTCATCAGTTCGTAGCCTTGGATCTAGAGAGTCCTAATGCGGTAGTGCAACCCGATGTACTTACTCGAAAGGGAACCGGTGCGAAATTCCGATACGAAGCGTTTGAGGAAAAAGATGTCATAATACTTTTGTACCCCAATCTATTCGTTACTTATCACCCTTCGAAAACAGTTTTAACGAAATCGCTGGCAAAGAAACCTGAAACCTTCAGAAGAGTAATTACAATCGAACAAATGTTACACACTACTAATGTTAGGATATCAAATGAATGAGCGTATTTAATGTGAGCAGTATACATTAAAAGCATCAACCACTATAGAGACAAGTGAAATATATTGTCGACGCCAGTTCCATCACACGACTTCAGTTGTGAGGTACTTTCGCGACTGCTTTGAAAGCGATTCAGAGATACCGTTGAGCAGCAGTGCACATACGCGCTGGCCAGATTGCTGGACGCTTTGCGTGTAATGACGACCGCAGGGCACGCGTGGAATGCCGCCATTAAGCTCGCTGTGTGTGTGTGTGTGTGTGTGTGTGTGTGTGTGTCTGTAGTCTGCAGACCATCCCCTCAGCGGTCACCGCTTGAGCAGCTTGGAACTGGCCGCTGTGCGGTCGTGTTGCGGGGGTCATCCCGAAACTTGTATCGTGCCTGACTCACTCGACATTATTTGTAACGAGGAGTTCAGTCTTGCGACATTACCGGTTAAAAATACTACACATAAACGTAGATGCACACACTGATGTGTTCACAAAATTCTAACAATAAAGAGCAGAGAAAATGTGACTATTTATGATGCAGCAAATCTTGTTTACTGATGACATTACTGCCATATTAGCAAGAGGAAAAGGTTTTCTTTTCAAATAAATGTCGAATATTTTAGTTTTTATTATTTCCTTTGCCATTCCAGTTTCTCCTATGGCTGTATTACTGTAATCTGTCTAATATGTTCCGATTCAAGACAGAAAGTATAGACACATGTTTAATAAATCCTTATCCTAAAATAAGAGCTTCTCACAGACAGTGACCTCATCCGTCTAAAGGTCCCTTGTTTTATTTTTATGAGCACTCCGTTTTCAATAACTTACCATCTTATTACAATGAAGCTGCTCAAAGGGATATTGCTTTCTGAGGAATGGAATCTCTTGACTTTTTTGTATGTCACCACACTTTTATTTGTCAACACATCTTTAGATTAGTTTCTACTGTTTATAATTGCTTTTGAATACATCATCTTTACGGACAGAGATTTTCTGCAGCAGAGGGTGTGCGCAAGGAATGTCCCCGACAACTTGGAACTCGAAACCATCTTTGGCCTCTTTGGGAAGTGTCTTTCCCACCTAAACTATCCATAGTCGGACACGAAGTATTGATCTACGAGAACCTTCCTTCTGTTTCCCAAAATTCGCAGATCAGGGTTGGGTGAAATATTAATTCCGCAAACCTGCAGTGAAGAGACTCTCGAGGCTACTGAACGTATCACAAAAACTGTACGTAGTGTATGCTAGAAAACAGCTGATTTGCAAAAGTTCTTTCCACAGGTGTTAGCGGTGAGAGGGTTTTCGAAGATGTGAATCGCAATTTCATATTTCAATTTACACATTGCATTTCGCCTGATTCGCATACAACCCTCATAACGCAGCTGTCTAGCAGGTTCTCTAATCGCTCCTCGGTACAGTCGTTTGACTATTGAAAATGGTTCCAACAAATCACCAATTCACTCATGAAGTGAACAACAAATCCTACAGAACTTCCGCATTCCACAGTGTTGTGAGATAATGGATATGGGCGGATGTAGACTTGTGAGAGATAGACAGTTACAGCTATTCTTTTGCACTGCACGACGCTTTCAACAAAGAGATAGCACAATAGAGTTGCTCAAATGGAAAGGAACACTTCCTATTTAAATTTCTGCATCCTACACTGTTGGCAGTTCTGTGTAGGTGGCAGTTACGTGATTTTATTTCGGTGATTAAAAAATAGAGCCGAATGTATACACTGGGTAGCCGAGGCAGCTAATTCATGGCGATTCAGTCAAGCAAGTTAATGAATGTACTGAAGATGCTGCAAACCACCACAGGAAGCCTGTGTGTCAGAATTGTCATCCAGTGTGACGCAACGGCGTTACAATAGTAAAATTGGCCACAGAGATGGATGTCTTGTGGACTGTTGGGTTGCTGAGAGGTTCTTATACTCATGGTCTGGGTTCGATTCGAACTTCTGCCGATGATTGTTGATAGGAAGAGACAGATTCTATTCTCTTCTGGCTACACCAAGTGAAGAAGGTATAATGGCATTGTGGTCTGAAATTCACATTAAACATGATATTCCTTCTCTACCAAGTAGACATTAGGTTGAACCACAATAAAGTCAGGAGTGGCGACATGTAGAAAGTCTATCGCCAGTAATCTTTCTTATACAAGTTATTTATTTCTAGTGACGAAACAAACGCTTTATAGGGTCACAGGACACTTATTCCTTCTTTTATTTGAGCTTCTGTATGTCGATAAAATTGGTTCTGAACCGGGGATGCAACTCAGACCGCCCTTAATGAGAAATTATATCCCTTCGTGACAATACAGCTCGACTACAATTTGTTGTTTGTTTAAAACTGCAGATTCCTCAACATCTCCACATATTGCGTCTGAATGGGTTCAAATCCTGGCCCGGCACTAAAGTTTTCATTATGTATTATCAAGCTCTGGCATGAAACACCTATCTGCTGGTGGATGATAATTTTAATTTTTAGTGTATTTTCATTCGTTGTCAACACTTACGGTATCTGACGTTTTTTACTCCCAGTGAGACACAGAACTATTTGCGAGATCACTGTAATTTCAAGGATGTTATTCCGTGCTGCTGCTGGAGAAAAATTCGGTAGCTGTCGTCTCTTCGTGTGTAGTCAACAACGATATGTGTGGGGTTCGATTACCAGTCAGCACTGAACTCTTCGTCATATTATTTGTAGTTCAAGCATGTTGACATGTTGTTGCTGGTGTATAAAACCCATATTTAACGTCCGTTTTCTCTAGAATATGACAGCGATAGGTGCCGGGTTGGAGTCCTGAGCACGAAAAAATTAATGTTTCGTCTCGTCGTTTCAGTTATAACATCTTGCTATTGCCGAGAAAATCCTATATGTCACAGTTGATTGTGCTTCGGTAACAATCCGATTATGTTGTGGGTTCGAATCCCTGTCCAACACAAAGCTTTACCTCACGGCATTTCAAGTAAGTTACTTGTGAAGAAGCAATATTTAACATCTCTCGTAGTTCATTAGCAAGGACAATAGATGCTGGGTAGGAATTCGCGTCCATTAAAAATGTTTACGTTACGTAATTTAAAGTTGATATTTCCTAACTGATACTGTCTAAAATCGAGGTATATCGCTCTCTGTATGCCTAGTCAGGAATGACTTTTAGTTTCCGTCAGTCACGAAATCTTTGCTTAGTCTGCATGACCTGGGTCTGAGTCCATATGCATAACGTGCGGTTCGTCGTGTCATTTGAATGGCTCTGAGCACTATGGGACTTAACATCTAAGGTCATCAGTCCGCTAGAACTTAGAACTACTTAAACCTAACTGACCTAGGGACATCACAAACATCCATGCCTGAGGCAGGATTCGAACCTGCGACCGTAGCGGTCACGCGGTTCCAGACTGAAGCGCCTAGAACCGCACGGCCACACAGGCAGGCTGTCATTTGAAGTTCATACATATTCTCAACTAGCAGCTCGTGAAAAATTTTTTGATGTCATTTTGTGTTAAATAATAAGTACGGTATGTTACTTTGAAGAGGAAATCATGAATATGACGAACTTATTACGTGCATTACCTGTCTAATATAATAATGACAGTGGTAACATTTTAGGTACGTTATTTATTGTAATAAATGTGAGCTTACAAGCCTTAAGGACAGTCTTATCTGTGATAAGGTGTTCCATAATATTTGTAGTATCGTGTTACTACTTTACATCTTGAGTTATTGCGATACAGAGCAGTCTTTTCTAGTTGTGATTTGTTGGAACCATTTTCAATAGTCAAACTACTATACCGAGGAGCGATTAGAGAACCTGCTAGACAGCTGCGTTATGAGGGTTGTATGCGAATCAGGCGAAATGCAATTCAGGTCGTTCGGATACTTTTGAGCACGACTGTACCTCGATCAACACTTCATCGTGTAGTTCACCAGCGTCTTCGTATGTGTGCTTACAAAGTGCAAATTCTGCAACATTTGACGCCGACAACAATTTGCTGCGGATATTCTGCAGCGTATTGATAAGGATGCCAGCGTCCTGGAAAGATGTTTATTCCCAGATGTGGCAACCTTTCATCTATCAGGAAGGGTTAATAGGCATAATGTTTGGATTTTGGGTTCGAAAAATCTCCACATTGGCATTGAACATGTTCGTGATAGCCCTAAACTAAATGTGTGGTGTGGGCTAATGCATGACCGGAGTTTTGGGCCGTTCTTCTTTGCGGAACAAAGATTGAATGGGTCAGTGTATCTCTACATGTTGGAGCAGTTTGTGTGCTCTCAGATACAAGACTTCCAACACAACATTATTTTTCAACAAGATGGAGCTCCGCCACATTGGTCAATAGCTGTTCGCAAGTTCCTGAGTAGGAAATTTCCCAGTCGTTAGATCTGACGCGGTGGACTCATTGCCTGGCCACCACGTTCGTGAAGAACCGACTGTATGCGACCAAAGTTGACGATATTCCTACGTTGCGACATCGTATCACTCATGGGATTGCAACAATAACAGAGGAAATAATGTTACAAAGAATTTGGCAAGAAATTGAATATAGACTCGATATTCTTTGTGCTACAGATGGTTTACATGTAAAGGTGATTGATGATAAATAACTAAATTCTTTGTGATGCTCTACAATGTGGTACATTTTTCATTGTCGTATCTACTGTGATTTTTCTTCCTGAGTCTCTGAAATCAAGGAGGTTTGAGTGGTGCACCCTATATTTTATAGAGGCGTGGAGGGCTAACAATTCTCTACCAAACGCCTGTATTGTTGCTGCCTTGGCATCAACTTCAAGGAGAAAAGGGCGAGAGGCTGCCAAGCATCGTTTACATATTATTGTAGTAGGGCGCCGTTTACTGATTGGCTCGCGTCAACGACAGTGGCTCACGTCAACGACAGTGGCTCGCGTCAACAAGAAGCGCGAGAGGAGCGTCCAAAGCAGGAAGTGCTAGTAGCACCGCCTCAACTATGACCACATAAAACAAATAGTGGGACAAGCAGATGCCATACTCAGATTCATAGGAAGAATCTTAAGGAAATGTAACTCATCCACGAAAGAAGTGGCTTATAAGGCGCTTGTTCGACACATTCTTGAGTATTGTTCATGTTTCTGTGTTACCTGTCAGATAGGACTGATAGAAGAGAGAGAGAAGATCCAACGAAGAGCGGCAGGTTTCGTCACAGGATCGTTTAGTCGGCACGAGAGCGTTACGGAGATGCTTAACGAACTCCATTGGCAGACGTTACAAGAGAGGCGTTGTACTTCACAGAGGGACTTACTATTGAAATTTCGAGAGAGCACTTCCCTACATACGCCTCGAAAAAGGAGAAAATTCGAGAAATTAGAGCCAATACTGAGGCTTACCGACTGTCATTCTTCCCACACGCTATTCGCGAGTGGAACAGGGTTGGAGGGCTCAGTTAGTGGTACAAAAAGTACCCTCCGCCACAGACCATTAGGTGGCTTGCGGAATATGATGTAGATGTAGATGCTTCGCTTCGCTGTTAGAGGTTTTAGATCCCTGCTGCATGGGGCAATTGGCTACGATAAAAGTTGAGGACCCCGAAGAACCTGCGCAGTTCCATGGCCATTTCTGATCGAGCTATGCTGGGGATAGCCTCTATCTTTTCTGGCAGCGAGTGTGAGCTCTCAGAGGAAATAAAGTATCCCAAGAATGTAATTTCTGCCCTACCGAACACGCACTTCGATATATTCAAAACGATTCCAAACTCGCCCTTGTCAAAACCGTTCAAACTTCTTAACTGATACAGATCCCATACCGCGCTGCAGTACGGAGCTTTACCGACGATCATTTCTTTCACGTACGTTTTGTCAATGGAATAGAAAAAAGGGGAGGGGAGAGGCAGTGGCAGTGGTGCAAAAAGTACCCTCCACCACGTGCCGCAAGACGTATTGTGGTATGTCGTCGTGGGTGGATATATACACTGTTGAACAAGCTTTCGTATTAGTTTTATATCGTGCTGATCGCGAACCAGCATAATATTCTTCTAAACTGATTGAGAAACTTCCAGGTTCGGTACGCGGCTTAGTTGAAATCCAACGGTCAATAATACTACGCTCTTATTCGGTTCAAGATAGTGTCATTTTCTTGTTTCGCATGGCAAATTTTTTACTCTATAAGAGCAACGGATTCTGTAACTGAACAGCAGTGGCTCACGATAGTGAGCTCATTTTGTCGTCTTGGTACTGCACACTGTAGCTGGCCTCTGACTATGTTACACATGTCGCAGTAAGTGTGTTTTTTCTTTTCTTTTAGCTGTTATAAGTAAATGTAGGGGAGTAGATGTAGCATCGCCGTCCTGGACAAACTTCTATGGTGGTGGTTTGACAATGCCTTCCTCTGACCTGTTATGAAGTGCCAAGTGTGCTTCTCTGCAGCGTTGATGACTGTGATTGGTACTTACACAGTGCGGTGTTGGGTTTGTGTTGTTAACGACGAAGGGAAGGGAGAGAGGGTCAAACTCCACGCCGTCACGTAGCCTACTCCTCCCGAAGAGCATGAAGGGGGCCTCCGACTCTGTATGTCCCCTACGACGGACTGTTCACAACAGTGCCACATACCCTGACTTCATCAGACACTGCGGAGAGTTTTGGAATTTAATCCAGGAGACTGGCGCAAAGACTGATGATTCGGGAACTTTACGCCGCCACCTCTCGTCCCCGCCGGCCAAATATTAGCTGCGAAAATATTCTAACAGGATTCTAACATAACAGCTTGGCTCGAGTCGAGCGCCATCACAGAAGCATGCGTTAGCGATCTTTGTTACGGTGAACACTAAGCTAAATGGACAGATTCCGATTTTTCGAAGCATCCAAATTAATTGGTTTACGAAGACTGAATAAGGCTTACCGGCTCCACCAGGAACATAGTTTACTATGTTCACAATGGAGACACACGTTTTCTTAGCTCCAGTGGGAATCTGCACGGACCGTCAGGAAAACGCTTGCTGTCGTCTGTACATTAGCGGCATCTCGTCACCAGTAAAAACCGGACTGTC
This sequence comes from Schistocerca cancellata, assembly GCF_023864275.1. Lineage (NCBI taxonomy): Eukaryota > Metazoa > Arthropoda > Insecta > Orthoptera > Acrididae > Schistocerca > Schistocerca cancellata. The sequence continues at coordinate 619,576,497 of NC_064626.1, read as the reverse complement.
AGAGATTGTTTTCGATAGGTTACACTTGAAGCTTCTATACGCTCTGAACAGTGGAGTATTACGAAACTGTTATCACTGATTGATAGGTTACACTTGAAGCTTCTATACGCTCTGAACAGTGGAGTATTACGAAACTGTTATCACTGATCGTTAAGAAAGTAGATAGTTAAGTGGCAATCAATTTTATGATTACATAAAAGAACTCTAAGCCATAGTAATTTTGCTGCATTTCTCTCTCGCTCTCGTGCGATTTGTATGTGTGTCTGTTCCGATATTGTGGCGTCGACGGATCTCTTCGTGTACCACAGCTTCATGCAATGCTGTCGGATAGCCATTCACCGTAATCACAGGCGCAGTAATGGGACTGTCATGTCAAAGTTCAGTAAAAAACAAGGCAAAGTAAGGTTATAGTATTTATTTTGCAATTTCTTCTGTACATGATTTATCTTTGTATCGATGGGAGGGGGTAAGCAGTTCCGGCATTTGCCTTACAACCAAGGAAAACCTCCCGAAAACCCTGGTCGGAACTGAGGGTCCGTAGTCAGCTGGACGCACTGGATGGGGCGGCGACGCTAAGCATCTGTCATGTAGAGGCGTCATGCGTGACACAGGCGCGAAGAGTCGGTAGAGTCCCTCTCTGCGTAGGGTGGCCAACACGTAGCAGACCGTCACCGGCCCGCAGCCAGCACGTAGCGACGCCAGCTTTACACAGCAAGAATTTTTCACGTGAGTGCAGATACGTTCGTGACACCACAGACCTACCAACGAATATGCCTCTGCGACTCACGTCTGCGGCTTTTACATCTGCGAATCACACGCCTGCTCGACTACACATTGGCAACTATACGCTTCTGTGGTTCAGCACGTCTGGAACCACTCTTTTGTGATTCCTACATGTATGGGGGCAGTACATCTGGAACACAGTTTTTTGCACGCAGGGTTGTGACTCACGTATTTAGGACTACATACCTGACCCTCCTACGTGTCTGTACTGTTACATCTGCGAATCGAGTTGTCGGGTACGCTAAGCTGCGCATCTGAGAATCTTCGCAATGAGTCCGCGCTCTGCGAGTCTATACGAGACATCCAAGGAGTCTAAGCGTCAGCGACTCTACATTGCACGGCCAAGAATCTACGCTAAGCAGCCTACGCTAGACGTACACGAGACTACACTTTGTGCTCACTCGCCAACGGTCAGCCCCGACAGTCTGAAGCACTAACCGTAAAGACCCTCCTGCGAAAGACCGACGAACGGTCCAGCAAGGCAACGCATGGCCAAGGTCTTCTCCTGACCGAAGCATCGCGTAAGCTAGAGGACACACAGTGTAGGCTCGTGCGCGTTTAGTGTAGATGCATGGCGTAGATTCACGGCCGCGTAACTACTTAAGAGTAGCAGATGCGTAGACTTGTGGAGGCACAGCACAGACTCGCATACCGCGTACTTCTGGAAAGATTCTCAGACGCGCAGCGTGTAGTCGTCGACGGCTTCGTTCACAGACGAACAGCGTACAAAAACGTAGCAGTCCTAGATGTGGAGTCCCAAATTCGTCCGAGTCACAGTCCTGTACGTACAAATGGTGAAGAGTCCCAGACGTCCACATGTAGGTGTTACAGAAGAGTAGTACCGCACAGATATGGTGAACCACAGAGGCGTACAGTCGCCAGCGCGTATCGTGCAGGCGTGTAACTCGCAGATGTGAAGAGTCGCAGACGCCAAGACCTGTAGACGCGTAGTCGCCCAACAAGCTGTCAAGTCACAGACTTGGCTACACTCAGGTGAAAACCCGCAGCTGCCGTCACCCCGTGTTGCCCTCACCAGCTGCTGAACTGGACTGAATTTCATGCACAGGGAGCCTCCTTATATAGCCACCGCGGCTCTGTTGAGCTGCTGTTTCCGAGGAAACCCGTAGCGATATTGTTGCCTCGCCGCCCTGGTTCTAATGTTACTACAATCGGTAGCATACTTCACGTGTATACTCATTATAATACCTATTAAGACACAGTGATCCAGATCTTTCCGAGAATGTTACTTTTAGCAGTTCTGGCGTATATTATTACTGGTTCCGATTTCGAACCTCTAAGCAGTTGAAGAAACGTGTTCTCTAATCTCGATCTCCACCAACATTTTGCGTCATCCGTTAGGATTTTCACTCCGAAAACAGCAGACTTCTGCCCGAGCTTCTTTTTTTAGGTCATGCTTCTTCTGACTGGTTTTACGCGGCCTGCTACGAATTCCTATCCTGTGCCAAACTCTTCATATCAGAGTAGCACTTGTAACCTACGTCCTCATTTATTTGTTGAATGTATTCCAATCTCTGTCTTCCTCTACAGTTTTTGTCTTCTACAGCTGCGTACAGCCCCTTCTCCTTCTCAGTGTCTTCCACATATTCCTTTCTTCTCCAATAAAGACGCCATTGTCTGCACCTCAGTGGGTTTGAACGAAGTCGTATAATAAGGTACGAGAAGCTGGATGTTCCTTCTGCGATATTTCAGAAAGACTTAGCCACTGTACATGACTGCTGGTAGCGGTAGTCACGGGAACGTATGGTCGCAGGATGACCGGGCTCCGGACGGCCACGCAGAACTTTTTTTTTCGGAGTGGTTTGATGCGACCTCCCACGAATTCCTCTCCTGTGCCAAACTCTTCATCTCAGAGTAGCACTTGCAACATACGTCCTCAATTATTTGCTGGACATATACCAGTCTCTGTCTTCTTCTACAGTTTTAGCTCTCTACAGCTACCGCTAGTCCCATGGAAGTTATTCCCTGATGTCTTAACAGATGATCTTATCATCTTGCCCCTTCTCCTTGTCAGTGTTTCCCACATATTCCTATCCTGTGCGATTCTGCGCAGAACCTCCTCATACCTCCTCTTATCAGTCCACCTAATTTTCGACATTCGCCAGTAGCACCACATCTCAAATGCTTCGATTCTCTTCTGTTCCAAGTTTCCCACAGTCCATGTTTCACTACTATACAATGCTCTGCTCCAAACGTACATTCTAAGAAATTTCTTCCTCAAATTAAGACCTATGTTTGATACTAGTAGACTTCTCTTGGCCAGGAATGCACTTTTTGCCAGTGCTAGTCTGTTTTTTATGCCCTTCTTGCTTCGTCCGTCATTGGTTACTTTGCTGCATAGGTAGTAGAATTCCTTAACTTCATCTACTTTGTGGTCATCAATCCTAATGTTAAGTTTCTTTCTGTTCTCACTTCTGCTACTTCTCATTACTTTTGTCTTTCTTCGATTTACTCTCAGTCCATATTCTGTACTCATTAGATTGTTCATTCCGTTCAGCATATCAAGTGATTCTTCTTCACTTTCATTCAGGATACCAGTGTCATCAACGAATTGTATCACTGATATCTTTCCCCTTGAGTTTTAATTCCATTCCTGAAACTTTCTTTTATTTCCATCATTGCTCCTTCGATGTACAGGATGAACAGTGTTGGTGTCTTACACACTTTTTAATGCCAACACCTAGCTCTTGGTCGTCACAGAGCGAGGTGGGGCAGTGGTTAGCACACTGTACTGGCATTCGGGAGGACGATGGTTCAGACCGGCTTCCGACCATCAAGATTTAGGTTTTCCGTGATTTCCGTAAATCGCTTCAGGCAAATACCGGGATGGTTCCTTCCCTAATTCGAGCTTGTGCTCCGTATGTAATAACCACGATGTTGACGGGACGTTAAACACTAATCTCCTCCACCTCTTGGTCGTCCACTCTTATTATTCCATCTTGGCTCTTGTACGTATTGTATGTTACCCCTCTCTGCCTATAGCGTACCCCTACTCTTCTCAGAATTTCAAACATCTTGCACCATTTCACATTTCCGAATGCTTTTTCCAGGTCGACAAGTCCTATGGATGTGTCTTGATTTTTCTTTAGTCATTTTTCCATTATCAACCACAACGTCAGAATTCCGTCTCTAATGCCCTTACCTTTTCTAAATTCAAACTAATCGTCATCTAGCACATCCTCAATTTTCTTTTCCATTATTCTGTATATTATTATTGACAGCAACTTGGATGCAAGAGCTTGTTAATTCTCGCTATAATTATCGCACTTGTCAGGTCTTGCAGCCTTTAATTTGTGTGGACGATATTTTTTCCGAAAGTCAGATAGTATGTCACCAAACTCATACATTCTACACAACAACGTGAATAATCGGTTTGTTGCTGCTTCAATGTACTCTTTCCACCTATCTGCTCTCTCCTCGGCATTTAACAGCGGAACTCCCGTTGCTGTCTTTAATGTTACCTCCCTTGCTTTTAATGTCACCGAAGGTTGTTTGGACTCTACTATATGCTGAGTCAGTCCTTCCGACAATCATTTCTATTTCGATTTTTTCACATTTTTCATGCAGCCACTTCGTCTTAGCTTCTCTACACTTCCTGTTTATTTCATTACCCAGCGACTTATATTTCCATAGTACTGAATTTCCCTGAAAATTTTTGTACTTCCTTCTCTCATCGATCAGCAAACGTATTTCTTCTGTTACCCATGGTTTCTTCGCAGTTACCTTCTTTGTACCTAAGTTTTTCTTTCCAATTTCTGTGATTGCTCTTTTTAGAGACGTCCATTCCTCTTCAAATGTACTGCCTACCGAGCTATTCCTTATCACTCTACTATGTTACTAGCGAACTTCAAGCGCGTCTCGTCATCCCTTAGTACTTCCCTATCCCACTTCTTTGCGGATTGATTCTTCCTGACTAATGTCTTAAACTTCAGCCCACTCTTCATCACTACTATGTTGTGATCTGAGTCAGTATGTGCTCCTGGGTACGCCTTACAATCCAGTATCTGATTTCGGAATATCTGTTTGACCTGATGTAATCTAACTGAAATCTTCCCGAATCACCTCGTCTTTTCCAAGTATACCTCCTCCTTTTGTGATTCTTGAACGGAGTACTCGCTATTACTAGCTGAAATTTATTACAGAACTCAGTCAGACTTTCTCCTCTCTCATTCCTTGTCCCAGTTCCACATTCTCCTGTAACCTTTTCTTCCACACCTTTCTTTACAGCTACATTCTAGTCCCCCATGACTATTAGATTTTCATCTCCATTTACGTCCTGTATTATCCTTTCAATGTCCTCATACACTTTCTCTGTCTCTAAAAAAATCCTTATTATTTGGATGTTTTGAATGAAAAAGAAATACATCATTCGATCTGCAATCTTTTTGAAGTGAAATACCCCATCTTAATTAAGAATGTTTGCACCTGCTTTCATTTCGTTACACACCAAAAAATGAATACTTTTTTAGACACTTAGAAATTCATCAATAGTTACACGGTGAACACAAAGCCAATATACACTCCTGGAAATGGAAAAAAGAACACATTGACACCGGTGTGTCAGACCCACCATACTTGCTCCAGACACTGCGAGAGGGCTGTACAAGCAATGATCACACGCACGGCACAGCGGACACACCAGGAACCGCGGTGTTGGCCGTCGAATGGCGCTAGCTGCGCAGCATTTGTGCACCGCCGCCGTCAGTGTCAGCCAGTTTGCCGTGGCATACGGAGCTCCATCGCAGTCTTTAACACTGGTAGCATGCCGCGACAGCGTGGACGTGAACCGTATGTGCAGTTGACGGACTTTGAGCGAGGGCGTATAGTGGGCATGCGGGAGGCCGGGTGGACGTACCGCCGAATTGCTCAACACGTGGGGCGTGAGGTCTCCACAGTACATCGATGTTGTCGCCAGTGGTTGGCGGAAGGTGCACGTGCCCGTCGATCTGGGACCGGACCGCAGCGACGCACGGATGCACGCCAAGACCGTAGGATCCTACGCTGTGCCGTAGAGGACCGCACCACCACTTCCCAGCAAATTAGGGACACTGTTGCTCCTGGGGTATCGGCGAGGACCATTCGCAACCGTCTCCATGAAGCTGGGCTACGGTCCCGCACACCGTTAGGCCGTCTTCCGCTCACGCCCCAACATCGTGCAGCCCGCCTCCAGTGGTGTCGCGACAGGCGTGAATGGAGGGACGAATGGAGACGTGTCGTCTTCAGCGATGAGAGTCGCTTCTGCCTTGGTGCCAATGATGGTCGTATGCGTGTTTGGCGCCGTGCAGGTGAGCGCCACAATCAGGACTGCATACGACCGAGGCACACAGGGCCAACACCCGGCATCATGGTGTGGGGAGCGATCTCCTACACTGGCCGTACACCACTGGTGATCGTCGAGGGGACACTGAATAGTGCACGGTACATCCAAACCGTCATCGAACCCATCGTTCTACCATTCCTAGACCGGCAAGGGAACTTGCTGTTCCAACAGGACAATGCACGTCCGCATGCATCCCGTGCCACCCAACGTGCTCTAGAAGGTGTAAGTCAACTACCCTGGCCAGCAAGATCTCCGGATCTGTCCCCCATTGAGTATGTTTGGGACTGGATGAAGCGTCGTCTCACGCGGTCTGCACGTCCAGCACGAACGCTGGTCCAACTGAGGTGCCAGGTGGAAATGGCATGGCAAGCCGTTCCACAGGACTACATCCAGCATCTCTACGATCGTCTCCATGGGAGAATAGCAGCCTGCATTGCTGCGAAAGGTGGATATACACTGTACTAGTGCCGACATTGTGCATGCTCTGTTGCCTGTGTCTATGTGCCTGTGGTTCTGTCAGTGTGATCATGTGATGTATCTGACCCCAGGAATGTGTCAATAAAGTTTCCCCTTCCTGGGACAATGAATTCACGGTGTTCTTATTTCAATTTCCAGGAGTGTAAACACGTATTTCTGTCTAATCTTCGGGAACCTTTATAGATATTTCGGTGTGTGAGATGATGACTGTGTAACACGTCAGAATATGGAGTCCAACGCTCTACCATAAAAACGAATTCCTGTAGACAATGTACAGGGAATGCGACGGGGTACAACAAGAATACAACAACGCCGAAGCTACAGACCAATCATTGGGCAGATTACATGAGCAGAGAGTGGCAGACGATGTTGTTCTTCGTAACTTCGGTCTTAGGACTTGATGTTGTGATGGCTCTTAGGAGTACGATAGAAACCGCGAGGGAGTTCTGATATTGTCAGCTGTTTCCTGTAGCGCCTTACGAAAGTGGTGGAATATCTGTGAATTAACTAATGTCGCAAAGGTGTTACATGTCCGCAACACATCGATGAAAATGGAGTCGTAGTTGTTACCGTTGTGTGATGCATAACATGTAGCAATTTGAGGCTGAACTGATAGAGAGTTACAATTCTAGAGGCAGAATATTTGGTTTTGGATAGTGAATCTTGGAATCTGTTACACCAGTAACTGGCTGTGTCGGAATACCACGGCTTCTACGACGTTGCCTATTCGAGAAATGTATCTTGGGGCAAACTTCGATGGCTGCAGTGTTACCCTATGGGAAACATTGAAATGTGATACTATCAGAATGCAGCATAGAAGACATAGACAGAAGTAATATTATCTCTAACCTTTTGAATCCATTAATGAATTATGTCGTTCCCCCAGGGCACTGCATTTTCCAGAAACTACTGTGATTATTTTTGTTTCCGAATTTGAGGAGCGTCTACAGAATTCAATACGTCTCGGACGCCACAAGATTCTAAAGGCTGTGCTAAACGGCTTGCAGTTGTTTTGAACACCAGAGGTAGGGCAACATATACTGGGTACCTGATAACATAGTGGCAAAACACCGTAAAGAGTTTGTCTATTTACAGCAAGTACTTGAAGTTAGGCCAGCCTTCCGATAGTCACCCACAAGAACAGAATAACCGTAACCGTATTCTGAATAAGTCTGAAAAGTAGTCGAGAAGTACTGGCAGAAATGAAGCTCTGGTGCTTGTTGTGAAACGTACCAGGATAGCTAATTTAGGAAGAAAACTGGCCACGAAAGGGAAGGTTCCGTTTGGAGATCTGGACCAGCACATAGTTTCAATCTGTAAGCAAGTTTCGTAACAGTGATCTGAAATGTAGGCATATTTCCTAAGGCTGCGAGACAGGTGTCACTGTAATTAACGGATTACAAAGGAAGGTAAATTACCGTTTTCACCTCACTGACTTTACGGCGCATACGTCTCGACAAATGTTCTAATTTTAACAAGAACAGTCTTGTTGTGACTTTTCATGCTTTCCCGACGGATCTGTTGCAAATACGCTTCTCGGGTTTGTCGCCGGATCGTATTGTGTAAATCGTACAATATTTCTTCGATGCAACTGCTCGACATCACCACCTGATGATGTCGAGCAGTTGCATCGAAGAAATATTGTACGATTTACACAATACGACCCGGCGGCAAACCCGAGAAGCGTATTTGCAAGAACAGTCTTGACAAACGTTTATAGATAGTCACATCTCTTAGGAAAGGTATCTGTTCAGACGGCGAGTAAGGTAGTTTCCTTTGCTTTCTTTAACTTTTTATTTTTACTGTCACGACAATTCATTGACAGTAACCAGGATTAGGATTTAACGGCTTTGTTGAAGAAGCACCAGCTTGCACAGGGCATGGACTGGTCAGCGTCTTTACATCTGCGCCAGTGTAGTTGTCTTCAGAGCTACCTATCCGGATCTTTCTTATCACAAAATCATGTAAAATAAACAATAAATAGTTTTCGTTTCATGATTATTTCTGATTTCCTTACTCAACTTGGTTCTACAGGTTTACCAAATAATATTTCTCCGAAAATGTTTTAGACAGTTCATGACAATGACGTTATCATAAAAGACATTATTATAAAAGACGTTATTATAAATCTTTCCGATACGACTACGAACACCAGAAAATATTTCTCAGGTGTGAGACAGTTTTGCAAAAAATTCCAGCAAAATCGCAACCCCGGCTTACAGAGCAAGTGGTAATTGAAGGATCGTCTTGTCAGAACGTTATCAAATAGGATCTGGGCATTTACTCCCACATGTTTCCTGCTGCACATGAGTTAAATGTTCCAGACCAACAGTACGTGTTTAGTTCTCACCGTGGTTTCTGAATGGAAAGCTATCGAGGCATCTCAACCCCCACGTTTTCATTTCTTTAGATAAGGGTCGGTTCAGTGCGTTTGGGTATGTGAACTCGCCGAATACATTCCTCCATGCAAATCCTCATGAAGACTTTGATAAACCGCTGCATATTGTTCAGATTAGTGTTTGTAGCGCAACATCCCGGTCAGTTTCAGTTTGCCCGTTAAGTATCTATTGCAATAATAATTAAAAAATCTTTGATACATCGTATTACCGTAAGCTACTTTCTTCTGGATTTATCTACGGCTCAGACATTACCAGTTTACATCAATTTCGGCGGTTCTCTCATTTACGAGGGGACCAAATCCCTGTCTTCTCTGGTCAACTGCATTGAGATTCTGTTTTTTTGTGTCGAGTAGGGGTCGCCAATTTAGAGAGCATCAGTCTACACCAGGCATCTGGGTGTGGTCTTAATCGAGTCAGACCGCTTGGTTATGGAATGCCTATCACCAACTCCAGTCCCAAAGATGTACCCCTTGACCGGTATTGCACCTCCTCCTGTAAGACGCGGAGTGATTCGTAGCGCGAGTGCTGCAAATTAGTCTGAAAATCACTTCAAGTTCGTGTATGGTCGTTCAAAAGAGCAGTGATAAGAGCTGAATGAGAGGATCACTTATCTAGTGACACGGCTTCACCGTAAGGCAGTAATTCATTTTACAAGCTACGGCGAAATAACGAGTATTTCGGCAAAAACCCTATCAGTCGAATAACACTTCCCTGGTTCTCTTCTCACACCGTCAGTATTGTAACGACAAGAGTGAATCCACACATGCAAGAAAGATTCCTATGTAATATTTATAAATAATACTTTATTACAAAAAGTAGAAAATGAACTCATTCGCAAACAATGTCTTCGGGGACACAATTCCATACGGTGTGAACGCACAATTTGTAATCTCCATGATATTTTTTTTATACAAAAGAAATTGTAAATCTCTGAGGTTGTCGTTCGCTAACGCTAAGCAATAACTCTGAAATTATTGTTTGGTCGGAAGTCTATCACTGATGAACCACTATCACAAAATCAGAACTCCACCGCCGTATGCCGTCCAAGGATAACGGTTTCACACTGAGGCCTAGATCAGTAGAGGTGATGGTGTAACACCAATAATCGATAGGTTAATGTATAATCCGTGCAAGGTCTCTGCTGACATTGTACCCTAGTGTATCGGCATAGTCAAGATCATTGGCTGTGTAAATACACTGAAGAGCCAAAGAAACTGGTACACCTGCCTAATATTGTGTAAGGCCACCGCGAGCACTCAAAAAAGCCGCAACACGAAGTGGCAAGGACTCGACTAAGGTTTAAAGTAGCGCTGGAGGGAATTGGCACCATGAATCCTGCAGAGCTGTCCATGAATCCGTAGGGGTACGAAGGGGTGGAGATCTCTCCTGAACAGCACGTTGCAAAGCATCCCAGATATCCTCAATAACGTTCGTGTCTGGCGAGTTTGGTGGCCAGCGGAAGTGTTTAAAGTCAGAAGAGTGCTCTTGGAGCCACTCTGTAGCAATTTTGGATGTGTGGGGTGTCACAGTGTCCTGCTGGATTTGCCCAAGTGCATCGGAATGCACAACGGACATGATTGGATGCAGGTGATCAGACAGGATGCTTACGTACGTGCCACCTGTCAGAGTCGTATCTAGACGTACCAGGGGTGCAATATCACTCCAACTGCACACGCCCTATATCATTACAGAGCCTCCACCAGCTTGAACAGCCCCTGATGACATGCGGGGTCCATAGATTCATGAAGTTGTCTCCATACCCATACACGTCCATCCCCATGATACAATTTGAAACGAGACTCGTCCGACCAGGCAACATGTTTCCAGTCATAAACAGTCAAATGTCGGTGTTCATGGGCCCAGGCGAGGTGTAAAGCTTTGTGTTGTGAAGTCATCAAGGGTACACGACTGGCCATTCGCCTCCAGAAGCCCATATCGATGATGTTTCGTTGAAAGGTCCGTGCGCTGACCCTTGTTGAAGGCCCAGCATTGAACTCTGCAGCGATTTGCGGAAGGCTTCCACTTCTGTCACGTTGAACGCTTCTCTGCAGTCGTCGTTGGTCCCGTTCTTGCAGGATCCTTTTCCCACAGGAGCGATGTCGGAGATTTGATGTTTTACCGGATTTCTAATTTTCAAGATACACTCTTGAAATGGTCGTACGGAAAAATCCCCACTTCATCACTACCTCGTTGATGCTGTGTTCCATTGTTCGTGCTCCGACTATAGCACCACGTTAAAACTCATTTACATCTTGATAACCTGCCACTGTAACAGCAGGAACCGATCCAACAACTGCGCCAGACACTTGCTGTCATATAGGCGTTGACGAAAGCAGCACCGTATTCTGCCTGTTTCATATCTCTGTATTTGAATACGCATGTCTATACCAGTTTCTTTGGCGCTTCATTGTATGTAATAATCATGTTTATTATTTTGGCGTTTTAAGAAATTATGTTGCAATTGCACCTCTGGTTCTATGTGTAATAGTCTGTGAATGTAATAATTTGTACAAACTCTGTATATTTTACTGGCCCATAAGTAGGGAAGCTAAATATGAAACCTGTAGCAAAACCCCGCCGCTATGGAAGTAGTTCGACGAGACTGGAAAATGTGGACTTGACGAGCAAGGCTTTGAAACCTTTGTGGCGAGTTAGTCGAGTTCTGACTGTGTTACTGAGTGGTCAGAGACAGTCTTCGTCAGCTATTGTGGCATAAATTGAGGTACTAAGAGCTTGCGAACATGTAAATAAGCCTCGGATGGAACGTAAAGTGGTCTATCGAACATAGTTTCATTGTTTACCACGTTTGGTTAAATTTACGATGTCAAGAAGAGCTATATCACGCCGTGGCTAACATCAAGACCCATGGTTGCTATACCGACAATTTGATAGCCACTGTAGTTTGCCACAAGCGTTGAAAGTTCCAGCAGATTTGTCATCTAATTATGTACAGTCGTGCTCAAAACTATCCGAAAGACTTGAATTGCATTTCGCCTGATTCGCATGCAACCCACATAACGCAGCTGTCTAGTAGGTCCTCTAATCACCCCTCGGTACAAAGTTTGACTATTGAAAATGGTTACAACAAATCACCACTAGAAAACACTGCTCTGTATCGCCATAACTCAAGATGTAAAGTAATACCAAGGTACTACAAATATCAGAGAACCCCTTATCACAGATACGATTGCCCTTAAGGCTTGTAAGCTCACATTTATTACAATAAATGACATACCTGAAATGTTACCACTCTCATTATAACGTCAGATAGGAAATGCACGTAGTAAGTTCATCGTATTCATGATTTCCTCTTCAAAGTAACATACCGTACTTATTGTTTAACACAAAATGACATTAAAAATTTAGGTTATACACGAGCATCTAGTTGAGAATATGTATGAACTTCAAATGACACGGCGAACCGTCTCGTTCTGCATATGGATTCAAACCCAGGACATGCAGACTAAGCAAAGACTTCGTGACTGACGGAAACTAACAGTCATTCCTGACTAGGCATACAGAGAGTGATATACTTCGATTTTAGACAGTATCAGTTAGCAAATATCAAGTTTAAATTACGTAACGTAAACATTTTTAACGGACGCCAATTCCTACCCAGCATCTATTGTCCTTGTTAATGAACTACGAGACATGTTAAAAATTGCTTCTTCACAAGTAACGTACTTGAAATGCCGTGAGGTACAGCTTTGTGTTGGACGGGGATTCGAACCCAGAACCTAATCGGATTGTTATCAAAGCACAATCAACTGTAACATATCGGATTTTATCGACAGTAGCTAGATGTTTTAACTGAAATGATGAGACGAAACATTATTTTTTTCCTTCCCAGGACTCCAACCTGGCACCTATTACTATTATATTTTAGAGAAAACAATCGTTAAATATGGGTTTGCTACACCAGCAGCGACATACGAGCATGTTTGAACTAGAAATAAAATGATGAAGAGTTCAGTGCTGTCTTGGAATCGAACCCCACACATATCGTTGTTGGCTGCACACAAGGAGACCGAATTTTTCTCCACCAGCAGCTCGGAATAACATCCTTGAACTTACAGTGATCTCGCAAATAGTTCTGTGTCTCACTGGACATCAAAACCGTCAGATATCGTTAATGTTTACAACGAATGAAAATACGTTAAAAATCTAAATTATTATCCACCAGCAGATAGGTGTACTCATGCTAGAGCTTGGTAATACATATTGAAAAATTTAGTGCCGGGCCAGGATTCGAACCCATTCACGCGCAGTACGTGGAGATGTTGCGGAATCTGCAGTTTTGAACAAACAACAAATTGTAGTCGGGCTGAAGGGATCGAATTCCGCGTTAAGGGCTGTCTGAGTTGCATTCCCAGTTCAGAACCAATTTTATCGATATACAGAAGCTCAAATGAAAGATGGAATAAGTGTCCTGTGACCCGACATAGCGTTTGTTTCGTCTCTAGAAATAAATAACTAGTAAAAGAAAGATTACTGCTGATAGTGTTCCTATGTGACGCGACTCCTGACTTTATTGTGGTTCAACCTAACGTCTACTTGCTGGAGAAGGAATATCATGTTTAACGTGAATTTCAGATCACAATGCCATTATACTTGGCGTAGCCAGAAGAGAGTAGAATTTGTCTCTCCTTATCAAAAATCATCAGCAGAAGTTGGAATCGAACCCAGACCATAAGTATATGAACCGATCATCAATCCAATAGACCACCAAATCCTCTTCTCTGTGACTAATCTTTTTATCATAACAACATTGCGCCAGACTGGATGAGAATTCTGACACACAGACTCCCTGTAGCGGTTTGCAGCATGTTCAGTACATTCATTTACTTGGTCGACCGAATCGCCATGAACTAGCTGCTCGGCTACCCAGTGCATACATTCGACACTATTTTGTAATCGCCGAAATAAAATCACGTAACTGCCAGCTACACAGAACTGCCAACAGTGTAGGATGCAGAAATTTAAATAGTAAGTGTTCGTTTCCATTTGAGCTACTCTGTTGTGCTATCTGTTTGTTGAAAACGTCGTGCAGTGCAAAAGAAAAGCTGTAACCGTCTGTCTCTCAGAAGTTATCAGTCTAATGGAACTTTGAACATAATTCCCTTCACTTCTCACCCCAAAATATTCTCATGTGGAAAAAAGGCTAACTTCTGCGACATTTTGTTCTTTTCTGGTTTAATAGACGGCCAGGCAGTAGATGCATCTCGAAACTTTTGTTTCATGTATGGGGAGAGCGCATCGTGCCAAAATATGTCAGAAATGTATTTTCTACACTAACTGTCGTGTGGTAGTGGCACTTTATTCTTCATCAAACCTTGTTTGACAGCTTTAATTCAGAACAAGTTTTTTACATGTACGTAATCAATAAACAGCTTGTGCATTGTCAAACTGTTATATATAACATCAGAGAATTCGCTTATATCGTTGATGATTAATTTCTCTCTCATGTTTACTATTGTTGTAACAACACTAAAAGAAACCTTACGAAAATTATGCACTGTATTATAAGAAATGAAATAAAACTGCCCACGATAACCTTACGACGAAACTCTGTTTCAATAAAACTGAGAATCTGTTCACAAGTGTGCCTCTATCCGCACGAATGAGTAAAATACTATTCACTTGGATTTCGATTGGGTCTCTGTTTGATTGGTATGCCGGGTCATACTCAATTGGTATGCAAATGTGGCATTTAATAGATAAAGTTTTGTATCCCTAGAAACCAAAAATTTGCTTGTTAGCAGCGGAAAGTGGCGTAACCTGTTGGGCAGCATTGTAAGTTTCTCACCATTGCACTATGAGCCGAAAGTATTTTCTTGCGATTTCGTTATCGATGTTTGATCTGACTACTTGTATCTCTTTCACAGAAGGGATAAAAACGTTAGTCAGCAAGACTGGAACAGAAAACTATAACAGACGCTTTTCACAGGTCAGCACGTTACCACTGAACTAGGGAAAATTCATGTGTCTTCACATCCTTTTACGAGGCCAATAAAAGCTAGAACTCGTAAACCGCTATTTAAAGGACGAGATTAGTTGCGATTTTCACGTGCAACGACTTTCCTGGGCAGAAAACCGTAAATTTACAATCTTGTTACACCTCAAGCGATAATAACTCAGATTATTCAATGGAGATGACAGGAAAAATCAAGTGAACTTTGAGGCTCAATTCCGTGCACACCAGGAAGTAACTCGTCGATCACAGAGTTGCCAAACATACCTTGCCTTGTTGCCAAATCTCAGTTACATTACCAGCAGGAAGACCACGAACCGATGTGATCCTACAGTGCGCTGGGAAGTGACCACAGCTGGATTCTCAAAGACGCGGCTGCTACGAGCTGGAAAACGTAGTCTGCCTGATTCACATTTCTGTAACTAGTTTTAGGGACTGGAGCGTAGTTACTAATAATACTCAGAACTGACTGAAAATTATGCTTCATAAATTAGTAACTCTCATAATTGTTTTCATATTTCGTAAGTGTACTCAAAACTAATAAACTTATTGATGGACGTTTTCGTGCCTCGCCGATAGTCAAGCACAACAAACAAATAAAAATACAAAAAGAATGTGTGTGTGTGTGTGTTTGTGTGTGTGAGGGAGAGAGAGAGAGAGAGAGAAAGAGAGATAAAAATAAAAAAGAAAGAGAAAGAGGGAGTAAAATATTGTTGTAAAGAAATTGAATCATTGTATGTAAAGAAATCTTTCATTAAAATGACACTTTCCACATCATTACGAAATGTCGTATTCATAATCTATGGAACAAGTACTAATCTAATCAAATCTAATCATATCATATTGCTGACTAGCCACGAAGAGGCGTGAACTACCGAAATTTTCGCCAATATCAGTAACGAAATCTGAACTTGAAAATAAAGGACGACAGTTTTTGTAATAAACTGGAACTCCTATCAAGACCCTTTCGTCCCTGTTAACTGACCATGAAAGATGTCTGATACACCTCCACTCACAAATACCAAAGTGTGCATGCACTTAAAGATGAAGTGCATGATGCGAACTTCTGTGACGGAGATACGAACCCAACACATAATCGGATTGTTAACTAAGTAAAATCAAATGTTACGTATCGGTTTCCCTTTACATCTGCTACGTGTCTCAGTCTAAAATAAGGATACAAATTTTTGTGCCTGAGCGACAATCGAACTTCACACATACCGTCCTTCTTTATCAACCACGAATACAGCTTAAGTATCCATTGCTTACTCACCAACAGTAAGATGTGTGTGTGTATGACCAGAAATAACGACACCTATTGCGATTGTTGACAACACATGAACAGACCTTAAAAATGCACGTTAATTTTCACTACCAGGCCCGTGTTCACACGATAGGGCTTGAAATGATATTATGAATATTTTTGCACTGGATAAGGATTCGGACCCACATACTTACTTTTTGAGAAGACCTAGAGAAGACTGCACTCTTGGGAAAAGGAACGAAATGATTGAACTATACTGTCCCGAGATAGTCAGATCCTCGAAAGAATCACAGTACAGCACCAAATTTTTCAGCGTCTCTAGTTCAATCAAGTACAAATAAAATAAGAGCCCTGTTCCTTTAAATGGCTATCGGTTCATCAAATAAAATAAAATTTTCTAATGTAAGTAAGTTTACTGGCGACATTAGTTTTGTTTACCGTGACTTCTGCCTATGTCATTTCCCTACGTAAGCCGAATCTGTCCAGTTGGTAATGAAGGAACGTGATGTTTAATGCGGATTCTGGATTATAACGTTATTCTTTTGAGGTTACCAGAGGTAAAGGAAATCTGTTTGTGCCTCTTAAAAGTAAATGTCTGAGCACACGCGTTGCACCTGTGATAGTTCGTTCCACCAGACCATTGTGGTTACATTTGCCAGCCTCAGGAGTGTGCTGTAAAGGATGATGTGCTTAGCTTACAAAATTAGTCACTGTGGAAATAAATGCAAGTCTATTTAATGGTTAAGTAGAAGCAAGATTCTGATGCGGAGATTATGCTACTCTCATGTCAGCAGGATCTAAAGACTCTTCTAGGCATCATAGCCTCGATGTGAAGCAATTTTGAAATTTTCACTAATTCAGCAAATTTCATAGTTCGAGAAAGTCCACTGTGAAGTGTGAAGTTACCAGATAATTCAGTTATTACCGTCATCGAGTGACATTATACTGAGTGCACTATCCGAAAATTACCTCGAGCAATTAAACAGAGGCCCGCATCTCGTGGTCGTGCGGTAGCGTTCTCGCTTCCCACGCCCGGGTTCCCGGGTTCGATTCCCGGCGGGGTCAGGGATTTTCTCTGCCTCGTGATGGGTGGGTGTTGTGTGCTGTCCTTAGGTTAGTTAGGTTTAAGTAGTTCTACGTTCTAGGGGACTGATGACCATAGATGTTAAGTCCCATAGTGCTCAGAGCCATTTGAACCAATTAAACAGAGAACCGACTCGTGGAGATAACATCTTGGACCTACTGATAACAAACAGACCCGAACTTTTCGACTTTGTAAGTGCAGAACAGGGAATCAGTGATCATAAGGCCGTTTCAGCATCCCTGAATATGGAAGTTAATAGGAATATAAAAAAAGGGAGGAAGGTTTATCTGTTTAGCAAGAGTAATAGAAGGCAGATTTTAGACTACCTAACTGGTCAAAACGAAAATTTCTGTTCCGACACTGACAATGTTGAGTGTTTATGGAAAAAGTTCAAGGCAATCGTAAAATGCGTTTTAGACAGGTACGTGCCGAGTAAAACTGTGAGGGACGCGAAAAACCCACCGTGGTTCAACAACAAAGTTAGGAAACTACTGCAAAAGCAAAGAGAGCTTCACCCCAAGTTTAAACGCAGCCAAAACCTCTCAGACAAACAGAAGCTAAACGATGTCAAAGTTAGCGTAATGAGTGCTATGCGTGAAGCGGTCAGCGAATTCGAAAGTAAAATTCTATGTACCGACTTGACAGAAAATCCTAGGAAGTTCTGGTCTTACGTTAAATCAGTTAGTGGCTCGAAACAGCATATCCAGACACTCCGGGATGATGATGGCATTGAAACAGAGGATGACACGAGTAAAGCTGAAATACTAAACACCTTTTTCCAAAGCTGTTTCACAGAGGAAGACCGCACAGCAGTTCCTTCTCTAAATCCTCGCACAAACGAAAAAATGGCTGACATCGAAATAAGTGTCCAAGGAATAGAAAAGCAACTGGAATCACTCAACAGAGGAAAGTCCACTGGACCTGACGGGATACCAATTCGATTCTACACAGAGTAAGCGAAAGAACTTGCCCCCCTTCTAACATTCGTGTACCGCACGTCTCTAGAGGAACGGAAGGTTCCAAAAGATTGGAAAAGAGCACAGGTAGTCCCGGTCTTCAAGAAGGGTCGTCGAGCAGATGCGAAAACTATAGACCTATATCTCTGACGTCGATCTGTTGTAGAATTTTAGAACATGTTTTTTGCTCGAGTATCAAGTCATTTTTGGAAACCCAGAATCTACTCTGTAGGAATAAACATGGATTCCGGAAACAGCGATCGTGTGAGACCCAACTCGCTTTATTTGTTCATGAGACCCAGAAAATATTAGATAAAGGCTCCCAGGTAGACGCTGTTTTCCTTGACTTCCGGAAGGCGTTCGATACAGTTTGTAACATTATGTGATTGTCTTATCATTTTAAATCATTCACTAATCGAGCAGTCGCTCGGCAACAGCTACAGTTAGCAAATAATGTTGCGAGAATGTAAAAGGTCAACGACCTGTGACGTAACTTGTTTATTGTCGAAGCGCCGTCAGAGATGCAGTGAGTTATTGACTTTGAAAACCGCGGGGCGAAAAACGGACAGAAGAAGAACACTTTTACACTTTTTTTTTTGGAGGTACGAGATATTCTCGATGAACAGTTACTCATTCTTCTCTTGTCTCCTGTAACTTGTGTCGGACGCGCATGTCTTGCCGCCGTATTATTATTGTTAAAATTAATATTGTTCTAGTGTAAAGTAAATGTGTAATACTAAAAGTGCCTAGCAGTAGATTTATTGTGCGACGTGTATGTGAAAACGTCAAAGGAATTGTTTTCATTAAGAGAAGTGCCAGTCAAAACGGCATCCATGTTAAATCCGTCATTGCAGTGTAAGTTTGTCTATTACTTGCCATAAATTCAGAGTTAAATGGAACTGGTGTATGGACTATTCATTTACTATAGAATCTATATCTCACTTCTTCATGAAATTATTTAATTTTCTATATGTTTCTGCCAAATAGAGAGTTCACAGTCACGAATTCTTTCGTCGAGTTCGGACGGAAGTTGCATGCGGCGAAATATTTTCTCCGCGCCATATTCTACTGGTAAATGCATGATAAACTACGGTCCCTTAGGAAATTCATGTTGAGCTATCCAAAATAATTATATTTTGAATAGGCATTTACTCTCCTCTGCAATGCAACTTCCGACTGATCAGACGATCCAACAAGAAACAGCCGCACACGGTCGGCGTTCGCAAATATGTTTCCACCGCTGATTATAGCTATATGTTACAGCACAAAAGTAACATATTGTTATAATTAGAGACTACGAACGGGGACATTTATAACTGTATGTTTATGTATACACATTACGTAAACATATCGTTATAAGTTCCGCACTGTCACCTTATAAACAAAGTAAGAGCCTACGGAATATCAGACCAACTGTGTGGCTGGATTGAAGAGTTTTTAGCAAACAGAACACAGCATGTTGTTTGTTGTGGATTGGCAAGACAGCCAACACACTATGAGAAGCCGAAAGGCACGCGTTTAAGCTCACGCAGGGTGGCGTGAGGTCTGGAACAGGACAAGGAATTGAGACTAGCAAAAAAGGTACGTAGCTTCTGGAATACTTAACTTTAATCCATCATTGGTGAACATCGCTCTTGACGGTACATGTTTTACAGTATCAATAGTGACTGGTAATGGCGCCTTGCTAGGTCGTAGCAAATGACGTAGCTGAAGGCTATGCTAACTATCGTCACGGCAAATGAGAGCGTAATTTGTCAGTGAACCATCGCTAGCAAAGTCGGCTAACTGGGGCGAGTGCTAGGAAGTCTCTCTAGACCTGCCGTGTGGCGGCGCTCGGTCTGCAATCACTGTTAGTGGCGACACGCGGGTCCGACGTATACTAACGGACCGCGAACGATTTAAAGGCTACCACCTAGCAATTGTGGTGTCTGGCGGTGACACCACATTGGTATCAATGGAGAGACGTCTACAGACGTTAAAGTAACCTCTGGCGTGCCATAGGGGAGTGTTATGGGGCCATTGCTTTTCACAATATATATAAATGACCTAGTAAAATGGTTCAAATGGCTCTGAGCACTATGGGACTTAACAGCTGAGGTCATCAGTCCCCTAGAACTTTGAACTACTTAAATCTAACTAACCTGAGGACATCACACACATCCATGCCCGAGGCAGGATTCGAACCTGCGACCGTAGCGGTCTCGCGGTTCCAGACTGACGCGCCTAGAACTGCACGGCCACAGCAGCCGGAAATGACCTAGTAGATAGTGTCTGAAGTTCCATGCGGCTTTTCGCGGATGATGCTGTAGTGTACAGAGAAGTTGCAGCATTACAAAATTGTAGTGAAATGCAGGAAGATCTGCAGCGGATAGGCACTTGGTGCAGGGAGTGGCAACTGACCCTTAACATAGACAAATGTAATGTATTGCGAATACATAGAAAGAAGGATCCTTTATTGTATGATTATATGATAGCGGAACAAACACTGGTAACAGTTACTTCTGTAAAATATCTGTGAGTATGCGTGCGGAACGATTTGAAGTGGAATGATCATATAAAATTAATTGTTGGTAAGGCTGGTACCAGGTTGAGATTCATTGGGAAAGTCCTTAGAAAATGTAGTCCATCAACAAAGGAGGTGGCTTACAAAACACTCGTTCGACCTATACTTGAGTATTGCTCATCAGTGTGGGATCCGTATCAGATCGGGTTGACGAAGGAGATAGAGAGGATCCAAAGAAGAGCGGCGCGTTTCGTCACAGGGTTATTTGATATCCGTGATAACGTTACGGAGATGTTTAGCAAACTCAGGTGGCAGACTCTGCAAGAGAGGCGCTCTGCATCGCGGTGTAGCTTGCTCGCCAGGTTCCGAGAGGGTGCGTTTCTGGATGAGGTATCGAATATATTGCTTCCCCCTACTTATACCTCCCGAGGAGATCACGAATGTAAAATTAGAGAGATTCGTGCGCGCACGGAGGCTTTCAGACACTCGTTCTTCCCGCGAACCATACGCGACTGGAACAGAAAAGGGAGGTAATGACAGTGGCATGTTAAGTGCCCTCCGCCACACGCCGTTGGGCGGCTTGTGGAGTATAAATGTAGATGTAGATAATTACTATCATTTTCTTCATACCGCTGCTGCAACACATGTGCTTGAAGATTATTTAATTCCTTTTTATCATTGTAGAATTTGTTGACCAAGAAAAGGCTCTTTCCCTGTCTACAGAATCCTTTTCATGTTAATATCAAACATCAGCAAAACTCGTAGATTACATTAAAACTAAAGTAATTGATGAAGACGTCGCTTGATAACAAAAATGTGCTGACTTTCTTCATTTACTTGCGCCTATAAATGGCTGGCGAATACTGACAAACCAAAAGCCAACTGATCTTACTGCCTTTCGATATACGTCGCTGTCAGTTATTCCAAATGTTTGGTCGACGTGACCTGTTTCAAGTTGTGAATGTAATGTAGCGAAGACTGTTTGCCAGTGCTCTTTCTCACCGAAAAATATGCAATTCACTCATTGGGCTCCATTAGTACACTGTAACAGTAATTTCTGTGTGTATGCAATGCATACAGATTGTAGAATTTAGTGGTGCTCTCTCTTCTCTTCTGTATGCAATATGCCTGACATAACGGGCCCTTTATCATTACAGGCCCTGTACAGTGCTACAGCATATTGACAGCAGTATGATGTAGCATGCTGACAACCTCACTGTTCGTTTTAGCTGATGTTGAAATCATGTAAATAAAACAACATGATCTTCCAGTGGGAGACATTTCGTCCCCCTCTTCCTTCTGTGAAATTTGTCAGTAAGCTTTTTGCCCTACAACCAGCGAAATGCGGCAGAGTACAGCCAGTAAACAATTCACAAACCACGATTTAGTGCTGTTAAGACGATTTATTTAAACATTAGCGTAGCTGAAGGAATTTAGTTTCTTCGTAAATCGTCTTATGCAGCAACGTTCACAGATATCTGAAACAGGAAAAGCTTTTTATCCAGCTACAAAGGTTATTAATCAAACTTCCCACATTTTTTGTCAGGTTGATCTTTTCTTCTGATAGCACTGCGTAAGTATTTTGTCTAAAAGGTATCACAGGTAGTGTTCCTGTAGATGTGGCAGTCATTGGTTGAAAACGAGTTTAACACCAATGGGTACAGTACTGCTAAATATTCAAA
Source organism: Schistocerca cancellata (assembly GCF_023864275.1). Lineage (NCBI taxonomy): Eukaryota > Metazoa > Arthropoda > Insecta > Orthoptera > Acrididae > Schistocerca > Schistocerca cancellata. Next base: position 619,554,040 of record NC_064626.1, on the reverse strand, counting down.
ATGATTATCAACCTAAGTCTGAGTTCATCCAAAAACTGAGGCGTATTTGTAATATTGATGCTAGACTTGGTATCACTGTCTTCCTTGAGTGGGCATTGGAAGACATTTACATACACATATACAATACTATGAATACTTCGAATTATATAGTTAACGTTACTCTCATAAAATAATTTTCTTTTGTAAATTACTCTGGGTCTTCAGAGTGCAATATGTATTGTAGATACAGTCTTAGACAAAAAAAATTGAGCGCCGAGTCGTTCTCGTAAAGTGGACAATACAGTCGTGATCCCCTAAGAATTCTGTGTCCAGCAATATGCTCGATCTGGCAACATTGTAGACTGTGGCACTTCTACAATTCACTCCGTAGCAGCGCACGGGAAAAACGAACACCTAAATCTTTCTGTTCGATCTCTGATTTCTCTTATTTTATTTCGATGATCATTCCTACCTATGTAGGTTGGGCTCTTCGTGGCTAATCAGCAATATGATATGATTAGATTAGTACTTGTTCCATAGATTATGAATACGACATTTCGTAATGATGTGGAAAGTGTCAATTCAATGAAGATTTCTTTACATACCATGATTCAATTTCTTTACAACAATATTTTACTCTCTCTCTTTCTTTTTATTTTTATGTCTCTCTCTCTCTCTCTCCCTCTCTCTCTCCCTCTCTCTCTCCCTTACACACACACACACACATACACACACACACACACACACACACACACACATACACACACAGATTCGTTTTGTATTTTTGTTTGTTCTGATCGACTATCGGCGAGGCACGAAAACGTCCATCAATGAGGTTCTTAGTTTTGAGTACACTTACGAAATATGAAAACAATTATGAGAGTTACTAATTTATGAAGCTTAATTTTCAGTCAATTCTGAGTATTATTAGTAACTACGCTCCAGTCCCTAAAAATAGTTACAGAAATGTGAATCAGTCAGACTATGTTTCCCAGGTCATAGCAGCCGCGTCTTTGAGAATCCAGCTATGGTCACTTCCCAGCCCGCTGTAGGATCACATCAGTTCGTGGTCTTCCTGCTGGTAATGTAATGCGATTTGGCAACAAGGCAAGGTATGTTTGACAACTCTGTGATCGACGAGTTACTTCCTGGTGTGCACGGAGTTAAGCCTCAAAGTTCACTTGATTTTTCCTGTCATTTCCATTGAATAATCTGAGTTATTATCGCTTGAGGTGTAACAAAAGTCCGTACATTTACGGTTTTCAGCCCAGGAAAGTAGTTGCACGTGAAAATCGCAACTAATCTCGTCCTTTAAATAGCGGTTTTCGAGTTCTAGCTTTTATTGGCCTCGTAAAGGAATGAGAAGACACATGCATCTTCTCTAGCTCTGTGGTAACGTGCTGACCTGTGAAAAGGGTCTGTTATTGTTTGCTGTTCCAGTATTGCTGACTGTAACGTTTTTATCCCTTCTGTGAAAGAGATACAAGCAGTCCGATCAAACATCGATAAGGAAATCGCAAGAAAATACTTTCGGCTCATAGTGCAATGGTGAAAAACTTACAATACTGCCCAACAGGTAACGCCACTTTCCGCTGCTAACAAGCAAATTTTTGGTTTCTAGGGATACAAAACTTTATCTATTAAATGCCACATTTGCATACCAATTGAGTATGACACGGCATACCAATCAAACACAGACCCAATCGAAATCCAAGTGAATAGTATTTTACTCATTCGTGCCGATAGAGGCACGCTTGTGTACAGATTCTCAGTTTTATTGAAACAGAGTTTCGTCGTAAGGTTATCGTGGACAGTTTTATTTCATTTCTTATAATACAGTGCATAATTTTCGTAAGGTTTCTTTTAGTGTTGTTACAACAATAGTAAACATGAGAGATAAATTAATCATCAACGGTATATGTGAATTCTCTGATATTATCTATAACAGTTTGACAATACACATGCGGTTTATTGATTACGTGCATGTAAAAAACTTGTTCTGAATTAAAGATGTCAAACAAGGTTTGATGAAGAATAAAGTGCCACTACCACACGACAGTTAGTGTAGAAAATACATTTCTGACATATTTTGGCACGATGCGCCCTCCCCATACATAAAACAAAAGTTTCGAGATGCATCTACCGCCTGGCCGTCTATTAATCCTGAAAAGAACAAAATGTCGCAGAAGTTAGCCCTTTTTCCACATGAGAATATTTTGGGGTGAGAAGTGAAGGGAATTATGTTCAAAGTTCCATTAGACTGATAACTTCTGAGAGACAGTCGGTTACAGCTTTTCTTTTGCACTGCACGACGTTTTCAAAAAACAGATACCACAATAGAGTAGCACAAATGGAAAGGAACACTTCCTATTTAAATTTCTGCATCCTACACTGTTGGCAGTTCTGTGTAGCTGGCAGTTACGTGATTTTATTCCGGTGATTACAAAATAGAGTCGAATGTATGCTCTGGGTAGCCGAGGCAGCTAGTTCATGGCGATTCGGTTGACGAAGGAAATGAATGTACTGAACATGCTGCAAAACACTACAGGGAGCCTGTGTGTCAGAACTCTCATCCAGTCTGGTGCAATGTTGTTATGATAGAAAGATGAGTCACAGAGAAGAGGATTTGATGGTCTATTGGATTGAAGATACACTCCTGGAAATGGAAAAAAGAACACATTGACACCGGTGTGTCAGACCCACCATACTTGCTCCGGACACTGCGAGAGGGCTGTACAAGCAATGATCACACGCACGGCACAGCGGACACACCAGGAACCGCGGTGTTGGCCGTCGAATGGCGCTAGCTGCGCAGAATTTGTGCACCGCCGCCGTCAGTGTCAGCCAGTTTGCCGTGGCATACGGAGCTCCATCGCAGTCTTTAACACTGGTAGCATGCCGCGACAGCGTGGACGTGAACCGTATGTGCAGTTGACGGACTTTGAGCGAGGGCGTATAGTGGGCATGCGGGAGGCCGGGTGGACGTACCGCCGAATTGCTCAACACGTGGGGCGTGAGGTCTCCACAGTACATCGATGTTGTCGCCAGTGGTCGGCGGAAGGTGCACGTGCCCGTCGACCTGGGACCGGACCGCAGCGACGCACGGATGCACGCCAAGACCGTGGGATCCTACGCAGTGCCGTAGGGGACCGCACCGCCACTTCCCAGCAAATTAGGGACACTGTTGCTCCTTGGGTATCGGCGAGGACCATTCGCAAACGTCTCCATGAAGCTGGGCTATGGTCCCGCACACCGTTAGGCCGTCTTCCGCTCACGCCCCAACATCGTGCAGCCCGCCTCCAGTGGTGCCGCGACAGGCGTGAATGGAGGGACGAATGGAGACGTGTCGTCTTCAGCGATGAGAGTCGCTTCTGCCTTGGTGCCAATGATGGTCGTATGCGTGTTTGGCGCCGTGCAGGTGAGCGCCACAATCAGGACTGCATACGACCGAGGCACACAGGGCCAACACCCGGCATCATGGTGTGGGGAGCGATCTCCTACACTGGCCGTACACCACTGGTGATGGTCGAGGGGACACTGAATAGTGCACGGTACATCCAAACCGTCATCGAACCCATCGTTCTACCATTCCTAGACCGGCAAGGGAACTTACTGTTCCAACAGGACAATGCACGTCCGCATGTATCCCGTGCCACCCAACGTGCTCTAGAAGGTGTAAGTCAACTACCCTGGCCAGCAAGATCTCCGGATCTGTCCCCCATTGAGCATGTTTGGGACTGGATGAAGCGTCGTCTCACGCGGTCTGCACGTCCAGCACGAACGCTGGTCCAACTGAGGCGCCAGGTGGAAATGGCATGGCAAGCCGTTCCACAGGACAACATCCAGCATCTCTACGATCGTCTCCATGGGAGAATATCAGCCTGCATTGCTGCGAAAGGTGGATATACACCGCACTAGTGCCAACATTGTGCATGCTCTGTTGCCTGTGTCTATGTGCCTGTGGTTCTGTCAGTGTGATCATGTGATGTATCTGACCCCAGGAATGTGTCAATAAAGTTTCCCCTTCCTGGGACAATGAATTCACGGTGTTCTTATTTCAATTTCCAGGAGTGTAGGTTCATATACTTTTGGTCTGCGTTCGATTCCAACTTCTGCTTATTATTTCTGATAAGGAGAGACAAATTCTACTCTCTTTTGGTTACGCCAAGTATAATGGCATTCAGATCTGAAATTCACGTTAAACATGATATTCCTTCTCCAGCAAGTAGACGTTAGGTTGAACCACAATAAAGTCAGTAGTCGCGTCACATAGGAACTCTATCAGCAGTAATCTTTCTTTCACTAGTTATTTATTTCTAGAGACAAAACAAACGCTATGTATGGTCACAGGACACTTATTCGGTCTTTCATTTGAGCTTCTGTATGTCGATAAAATTGGTTCTGAACTGGGAATGCAACTCAGACAGCCCTTAACGCGGAATTCGATCCCTTCAGCCCGACTAAAATTTGTTGTTTGTTCAAAACTGCAGATTCCGTAACTTCTCCACATACTTCACATGAATGGGTTCGAATCCTGGCCTTGCGCTAAGTTTTTCATTATGTATTATCAAGCTCTAGCATGAGAACACCTATCTGCTGGTGGATAATAATTTAGATTTTTAACGTATTTTCATTCGTTGTCAACACTAACGATATCTGACGTTTTTGGTGCTTAGTGATACACAGAACTATTTGCGAGATCACTGTAAGTTCAAGGATGTTATTCCGAGCTGCTGGTGGAGAAAAATTCGGTAGCTGACGTCTCTTTGTGTGCAGTGCAGCCAACAACGACATTTGTGCGGTTCGATTCCCAGTCAGCACTGAACTCTTCATAATATTATTTGTAGTTCAAACATGCTCACATTTCTCTGCTGGTGTAGCAAACCCATATTTAACGTTCGTTTTGTCTAGAATATAACAGCGATAGGTGCCAGGTTGGAATCCTGGGAAGGAATAAATTAATGTTTTGTTCGTCATTTCAGTTATATCATCTAGCTACTACCGAGAAAATCCGATATGTCACAGTTGATTGTGCTTCGATAACAATCCGATTAGGTTCTGGGTTCGAATCCCAGTCCAACACAAAGCTGTACCTCACGGCATTTTAAGTACGTTACTTGTGAAGAAGCAATTTTTAACATGTCTCGTAGTTCATTAACAAGGACAATAGATGCTGGGTAGGAATTGGCGTCCGTTAAAAATGTTTACGTTATGTAATTTAAAAGTTGATATTTGCTAACTGATACTGTCTAAAATCGAAGTATATCCCTCTCTGTATGCCTAGTCAGGAATGACTGTTAGTTTCCGTCAGTCACGAAGTCTTTGCTTAGTCTGCATGTCCTGAGTTTGAATCCATATGCAGAACGAGACGGTTTGCCGTGTCATTTGAAGTTCATACATATGCTCAACTAGCTGCTCGTGAATAACTTAAATTTTTAATGTCATTTTGTGTTAAACAATAAGTACGGTATGTTACTTTGAAGAGCAAATCATGAATTCGACGAACTTAATACGTGCATTACCTATCTGACGTAATAATAAGAGTGGTAACATTTCAGGAATGTCATTTATTGTAATAAATGTGAGCTTACAAGCCGTAAGGGCAATCTTATCTGTGAGAAGTGGTTCCCTGGTATTTGTAGTAACTTGGTATTATTTTACATCTTGAGTTATTGCGACAGAGGGCAGTGTTTTCTAGTGGTGAATGTTGGAACCATTTTCAATAGTCAAACGACTGTACCGAGAAACGATTAGAGGACCTACTTGACAGCTGCGTTATGTGGGTTGCATGCGAATCAGGCGAAATGCAATTCAGGTCGTTCGGATACTTTTGAGCACGACTGTACATAATCTAAAAAATGGTATCGACAAACATCGAGGGATTGTAGGGGGTGTCTCAAGGAACAAATTGAGAATAGGTACGCACGCCTGGGAACGTCGTTCAAAGACACGAAGGGGGTCGAAATTATAAGACCGAACGTCTGCCGAAGGTCACATATTTGGCAGTGAATATCTGTACAGTCTACAGTTTTGTGATAACTTGTGTGGTGTCTCCGACACCATCCAACTAACAAATGCTGTCAAGCACATTACGAATAGTTCCGCATGCGGTCTGTCAGCGTAACGACTTAATGATAACTGCCTAGCGTCAGGTGTTACCCGCAGTAGCTTAGACGTCCTGTGGCGTTGCTGGATGACATACCGCCAATTTGTTACCCACGGCACCCTCTACAGTGCCTCGCGGTTTGTATCGTTTTTTTTTTTTTTTTTTTGCTGTCTGTGTAAATTTATACATTGTAAAGAGTGTAAGATAAATCTTAGAGTATTTTGTGCCAAAAACGTTAAAAAAATAAAGCTCAAAAAAATTTAAAAAGTTTACAGTACTGACTTTGACAGAATGCTTTACGGCGATGAAAATATACAGAGGCCAGAAATTGTACAGCTCCTACGTACTGTAACATTGTTACAGATACATCAGTTGATACTAAGGGAGTCGTTTCGTCCTAAAATTTTAGCCAAACTTATCTGAGCTCTTTATCGTGGGCGGAATGTTATAAAAATCGTATTTTCGTTAATAATGGCAACCCTGTCCTAATAGAGGCTCTTGTCCCATTCGCATCTCTCATAGGAAGCAAGTACCTAACTATGAAAGCTTAATTTCGAAAATAATATCGATGGTGTCACTAGAATTCACTGCTAAGCTGTGGCTGAAGCTCTCTCCGTCACATAAAGTAAGGAATTTTTTCTGAAAGTTCGGCCGTAATTTTTTGTAACACCCTGTATATAATTGTACTTTCGGTAGATAAAGGATGACGATAGCCCTAAATTAGTCATCATTTATTCACGAAAACGCAAGCATATGGTAATTGGCAAGCATAAAAATTTATGAGAGTTTTGTTGTCGTGCCGTATTAAAAGGACATACTAAAATTAACCTAATAATTATTTTTACAGGTGTATAGAATGTGCAAAATTTGAATGTGTGTAGTGAATTATGAACTGCATTATATTTATTTGTTGTGAAACGAGTTTAGTAAAGAGAAGCATGTTACGCATTATGCGTTACCTATTTCCGCCGTATTTTAAATGGCGTATTCAAAAACGGAGTGACATACTAAAGCCGTAAGTTAATCGGAAATGTTGAAAAGCTTCACTGGTTTCTTTGCAACGTAACCACATCCGAAGGTAATGCAGAATGCTCTTGCATCCACTGGATCCTTGCTGACCTTTAGGCGTGGACCATTCGAACTTTTATGGAACTTTGTTGGCAGTAGCACTAAATACTCTTGGAATGCAAGGCCTCTTCGTATATTAAGAACGAGTGAGGCAAAAAAATAGGGAAATGAAGTTAACGGTACTTACGAGACCACAGACGCTTTGAGAGAGAAAGAGCCGGTTTGTTGAACTGCAGCTGTTATATACGGGTAGTTGTCAATATATATTTGACAATCGTTACGCGGTTTGTCTTTCTTTACTTTTCCCTCAAAAAGGAAGTTTTCGTAACCGGAGGTAAAGCAAAGGAGAAGCACAAACAATAGGATGCTTGATATGATTACTTGCTGTAAGTGGCTGAATATTTATGTCAAACCAAGTCAACAAGGGGAATATTTTTAATTTAACGTGGATTATGAAACACAGGGCAAGCACGTAGATTTCAACTACAAAAAATATTGCAATACGTGAAGGTTACGTAAAATGTCAGGTCAAACTCGTTGACCGAAACGGCTCGGAAACAATATAGGAAAGCAAAGGAGTTCACACTCTAACCCCTCGAAGACGAGCACATAGGAATCAGGTAAGGAACTAGACGTGTCCTTTTCAAACAAATCATCCAATTATTTATGTTGCAGGTTTGGCAAAACTCTGTCTGACATACAAAGCTTTCAATTAATAACCCCAATCAACAACTATAAAACCTACTTGTATAGCTTTACTTGCAGCGAACTATCTTGCGAGACATGAAGGTGAGCCGCACTCGAATATAAACGATGGTGGAGGAATAACAACCATTGGTCTGGTACATGGGACAGCCTTACTTTGGTTTTGAGGTGGGTTTCCATGTCTTTTTAGGCAAATTCTGTACTGGTCTCCAATCTCCGTCTCAGGAAATACGGTACAGAAACAGTTAAAATACAAACGCAGAACAAAGTGTACACGATACGTAGATGACGGGGACGACTTACCAGACTTAGCTTAACTGACAGTTATTTTTGCTACAGGTAGGTCATCGTGCGACAAAGTTGAAGAGTACATATGTATCCAGTCATGGAAACACTGGTTCCCGTACTTTGAGATAAACGCTTGTAATGAAAGAAAGTCTTGACCCCTGAAACGAGTTACTCTGAGTGGTTATTTTTTATTAACACAACTTCTACTATTTAGAACTGCTGCTGAGTCCGGTGTTTCTAAGCATTCATGCACTTACATGCCCTCAGGAATACAAACTCCTAATTTTGGGTACGCATACAAATAACAAACCAGCTACAGGTTTGATCAACAGCTGTCATGATTCAAATTACACTTCTCACAAATCATTTTCTGTAAGAAAACAAGCTAATTGTAATAAATTAATCAAATATGTACTGTCGGTGTTACAGTAATGCACATTAATGTTAATCCCCGGCAGCTCATTTCCTACAAATGTTACGGCCAAAGTTTCAGTACACGTTGCTCACACTTACAAAGGCAGGACCACTACGAACTGACGTGCCTTCTCCTATGCTGTTCATGGTTACAGGATTTGAACCTCGAAGAAATCGCCTTTGATAGTCTTCCGAACGCTGTTAAGCAAAAAACATTTCTATTCAATTAATGAATACCTCGGTAGCTCAGCACATAGTAAAAAGAAAAAGTGTAATCAAAATGTTACCTTGATGTCGCTAGTTCTAATCTAAAAACTAGCATTTTTTTTATTTCTTGAATTCCATATTTATTAAGAAGTGAAAATGTAAACAAGTACAGAAATATAATTTTTAACAAAAACTAAATCTTTCATTTTTAATTCCTGGTTGTATGAAAATGAAGTAAAATTTGATTCAGATATACGAAGTGCCTTTTTCTCAAACAAACAAAAAATATATGCAGCAATAATACTGTTGACTCTCTAGAGACGAAGTATATGTTTGGTTTCATATTTGATGTTTCGTGATTTTGTTCCAAATTCTACTTTATTATGAATAGTTACATTTTCATACAATCAGTAATTTAAAATAATTTTTATAAACAATTATAATTTATTATTTGTTAATTAGCATTTCGATTTCTTAATAGATATGGAATTCAAAAACGTAATAGAGAAGTCAGATACCAGCGGCTTTATGATTACATTCTGATTGTGATAGGTGCTGAGCTACCGACGCATTTGTTAATTAAGTACAAATGTTGTGTACTTAACAGCGCTCGGATATCTTCTAAATTCAAAGGCGATTTTTACATGTACATATTTAGGACAATGATACCGGAGCACTAACCTTCATATCCTGTATGTATGAAGGAAATCGGAAGGGTCACTCCGTAAAGTCGTCTTGGTTATAAGAAGAAAATACGTCACATGGACCAAGAACAGGTCCAAGAGAGCTTTATTTTCACGTTAGAACTAACGTTCTATAGTTTTTCATGGAACGGGAGAATGTTACATCTTGGAACAATTTTTCAGACTTTCGCCTTTAGCCAGAACTGTAATAGAAGTTTGTGACCCACTGGCTTATACAGCCGGCTCACAGTCGGCCGCAGGTTTCGCGTCTGTTATTACACTACCGGCTGTGAGACTGGTAGAGCAGCTATAGGTTCTTCTTAGTGTTTATTCTTCTCTCTTAATAGATAACATGGTAGGTTATGTATCACTGGAAAGTGAGAAATCGCTATATTTACTGTTGTTCCTCGTCAATTTAATAAATATTAAGGATATACTTGTCCTCTGAAAGAAATATATAAGTTTGAGAAAAGTATGCAAAACAAAACATTCAGATTTCCGTAAATTTAAATAGTAAATATAGGGTCGACTATGTACAAAAGTATTAGTAAGTCAATGGGTTAATATATTTTCTAGTTCTGTTTTGAAATTATAGCATTCACTTTATGTGTGCTGCAAACTTTTTCTGTAATTAAGGAAATCACTCCAATATAGCAATGTTTTTCCAAACGTGAAATGCTGTTCCAAGATACAACATTATCATATATTTGGGAACAAATATTCTGTTCAAATTAGAAATGTTGGTATCTACAGAATCGTGTTAATAGTGTATTCAGTAGTTATGTCTTACATTATTACTCTAGTACATATCAGCACTCAATAAGTGACATCAGTTTAAGGAAAAGTATTATCAAAAATGAGTTACAAGCTAAAAACGTTTTGAAGTGTAAGCAGTTGGCAGTTAACAATATTTCCATTTTCGAGACATGGAACAATGTTAAGACATAAAAAAATCTCAGTTCATATCCAAATATCACGTGTTCCATGGTAAAGAGACATTCCGTTTCAAGGTACAAGATGACGCTCGACTGACGCTGTATGGCTTGATCGTCTACTAGTTACGTAACTGGGTTTAAAAATACACAGCATTTTAACCACCATGAAACTCCGTAATTGAAGAATTAGCTTTGATCCATGCTACTACAGTATTATAAATGCGAATGTAGCTCTGTCTGTTACCCTTTCACGACTAATCCTCTCAATCGATTTTCATGAAATTGGGTACGGAGATAGTCTGAACACTGAGGAAGAACGTAGGCTGTGTTAGGAAGTGTGTAGTACGACATATTTATTTGCAGAATATAACGCGATATATGGAACAATAATTACTCTATACAAAAACTATTTACTTTTTGACTTCTGAACGTTACCATACTTGTGAAAAAGTTTTTATTGGTTGATATGATTCAACGTAATCAGTACAATGCTTCTTCGATTCTAAAGGTGCTTAATCCATACTTCCATATTAATACCAGTATTATTAATTGCGAAAGGAACTCACTCTGTCACGTTTCCACAACTCTGCCGCTGAACCGATTTCGATGGTATTTGGTATAGAGATAGCTTGAATAGAAATAGCTTGAGCCCTGAGGGAGACCATGGGCTACGTTAGAAAGTCGAATCTTTTCAGGTATTACAAACATTTTTAAATAAAGTACACGGGAGTGGTATGCGCATGACGCTGGAGCGATGGTCGGCGACTCTTTGTACCTCTACATCAATCCATGACAGTGCAAATCCAATATTATTGTGCCCGTGGTTTATGATATTGAGTTCCTACATCACCTAGCTTAGCTGGAGAGCTTTGGTGGGGATACAACAATAAAATCGGACAGTAATTCCGTGAACCATATTTAAAACAATTACTATAAGCGTCGCAAATGTACGTCTGATTTAGGGCATAGTTCTAAGATAGCTTCGAATCCAACAAACCTCCGAGAAATCTCATGTCCTAGGAACTTGGATGCAGAAATTCATGAGGCCTTCAGAGCTACAGAGGCGTTAGAACAGTCACAGGCCCGTCACATTTTAGGCGCTGAGCGTACGTTTCGCTTACAGCTTGTAACACGCTTGAAGATTCACAACACTGGAGTTATTTAAAGGCAGTACGAAAAACGGAGAGACGTATCTTTACATGCGCAACTTGGGAGGCTTTTGGTGAGGCTGCATTTGATTATAGAGTATTAATTTATTATGTTAATCATAAATTAGTCACATTAGGGGATGTATCGAAAACGTAGACCCCACAACACGTTAAAATGGAAGAGAAAATGGCTAGTAGGGGTTGTTCTGGTCGCAAAAGCTCACATCCAGTACTAGACGAGCCAGAGAAATCCCAAAAAACTCTGTTTCCCCATGAATGTAATGAATCGAGGCATTTTTAAATATAATTAGAGAATACAATTCATGCTTTCGGATTCGACATACAGTAAAATAAATCAATACAGACAAGTCCCTGATGACAGTTTGAGAACAACATAATAAGAAATTAATTTTAATGGTAGATGGTAAACTATTGAGTTAAAAAATATGATTTTTAGCTGTAATATTTCTGTATTCTCTTATAATCTTCTCTTCTCCATCTTTCTGTACATAAATCCAAGAAGTCTCCTCGTTCCCATCCGTATGTGTGGGCTAATTTCGGCACCCGCTGTAGAGATTCTGATCCAGTTCTCACTAATACATACACTGATTCACGAGGAAGGTTTTTTATGTAATTTATAAATATTTCGTACAAATTGTCTGGCTTAGGATGAATTAAAGTTACGATACGTAAACAATGCCATTGACACCTAGTGAAGAGCGGCCATAACTCGCGAAAGGAGCAATGAGTTGACGCAGCAAAAAGCATGACCAAATTCGCATGTGGTGAGATGGTCTAGTAATGGACGCCAAAAAACCAACAGTTACCAACAAGAACTAGCAAACCGAAGTGTATATAGAGGAGGTAGAGGAGGTGCTCCAGGCTGAAGTTTACATCCCAGGTGAAATGGAACAGTTGTACTGGCCTGCTTGCAAATTTTACACATCGCCCCTTCCCAAGAACAATGTACATTGCCGCTGGTGAGGAGGCTTGTGTGCCTCAGTGATACAGAGCCAGCCACACCTTAGGTGCAATCACAAAGAGGGGTATCTTAGAGAAAGCTTTTAACGATGTTGACTGGAATAGTCTCTTTCAAATTCTGAAGGTGGCAGGGGTAAAATAAAGGGAGCGAAAAGCTACTTACAATTTGTACAGAAATCAGAAGTCTGTTATAAGAGGCGAGAGGCACGAAAGGGAAGCAGTGGGGGAACGGAGTGAGACAGGGTTGCAGCCTATCGCCGATGTTATTTAATTTGTATACTGAGCAAGCAGTAGAATAAACAACAGAAAAATCTGGAGTAGGAATTAAAATCCATGGAGAAGAAACACAAATTTTGAGCTTGCCGATGACATTGTAATTCTCTCAGAGACAGCAGACGACTTGGAGTGTGTGTGTGTGGTTTGAGGTTTTCGGGCGCTAAACCAGACGACTTGGAAGAGCAGTCGACTGGAATAATGGTAGTGTCTTGACAGAAGGATATAAGATGAACACAACAAAAGCAAAACGAGGATAATGGAATGTAATAGAATCAAATCAGGTGACGCTGAGGGAATTAGATTAGGAAATAAGACAAAGTAGTATACGAATTTTCCCATTTGGTCAGCCAAGTAGCTGATGTTGGTAGAAGTAGAGAGGGTATAAAATGTGGACTGGCGATGGCAAGGAAAGCGTTTCTGAAGAAGATAAATTTGTTAACGTAGAGTACAGATTTAAGTGTCAGGAAGTTTTTACTGAAAGTATTTTTTGGAGTGTAGCTGTTTATGGGAGTGAAATATGGACGATAAACAGTTTAGACAAGAAGAGAATAGAAGCTTTTTTAAGTGTGGTGCTGCAGAAGAATACTGAAGATTAGATGGATGGATCACGTAACTAATGAGGAGGTACTGAATAGAACTGGGGAGAGGCGGAATTCGTAGCCACAACTTGACTAGAAGAAGGGATCGGTTGATAGAACACGTTCTGAGACATCAAGGGATCACTAATTCAGTATTGGAGGGCATCGTGGAGGGTAAAAATTATAGAGGGAGACACTAAGCAGATTCAGAAGGATGTAGATTTCAATAGTTACTTACTCGAAGATGGCGACGCCTGCACAGGATAGAGCAGCATGTAAAGCTGCATCGAATCAGTCTTTGGACTGACGACCACAACAAGAACAACAACGCATCTTTAGAAACAAAGTTTCAACGTTAGAAGATTTTTTATGATTTTGGTGATAGAAGAACACTTCAAGTTAAAGAAATTCCATAAACACAGTGTTTTCAAAACTCCCTTCCTTATACTTTGACACAAGGATACGAATAAGTCGCAATGTCCTGAGATAGCACAGATGAAGCTGACTTATCATAAGATCAACAAATGTCAGAAGCATGAAGACATCCTCGAATCGACGTTAATGTACTGTAGGGCCTTATTCTCCTTATTGCTTCAACTGGTTGCAAACGTTTCAGAAAAACTCTAGAGCGGAAAAACGGCGTCCAACACCTGTGAGTTTCAGTTATTTATGCATAGAGTTAAATGTAGCATGGGATGTCGCTTTACTTCATTTATACCGTGGTGTCCAAATTAAAGCAACAAACTGCTATTTCCTCGTCCTGTGTCTAAGTCACGATATAATCATCCAAACAGTCAACAGATGTCGTTACGAGCGTGTTCTGCACGGAAGATGGCACTCCCATCAACGGACAACCACGCCAGGAATGACGTCAGGGCACCTATCAAGCGGGATAGTGTTTCCGAGGCAGTCTCACATCCACAATCGCTGTGTACACAGTCACGGACGCTGCAGTATGATACAGAGATGACACCTACACACTCTGTGCTGTAGAGTGCTATAGGAAGAACGGAAGTTGGAGAGTCGCAAACTGAGTGGCCCGATGGCCTAGTGTGAATCGTTCTGTTGTTTCTTGCATTTGGCGACAGTTTATAGAGACCGAAACTGTATCACGGAGACCAGGATAGGGCCGAATACCGCGGTGGTCTCGCGGTTCTAGGCGCTCAGTCCGGAACCACGCGACTACTACGGTCGCAGGTTCGAATCCTGCCTCGGGCATGGATGTGTGTGATGTCCTTAGGTTAGTTAGGTTTAAGTAGTTCTAAGTTCTAGGGAACTGATGACCACAGATGTTAAGTCCCATAGTGCTCAGAGCCATTTGAACCATTTTTGAAGGGCCGAATATGTGCGACATCAGAAAGAGTGAACCGTTATTTGGCTGTAAGAACACGACAGTACCGCCTGATTCCTGCACTGCAATTGGCATCTGACCTCGCAGTATCCCCTAAAAGTGTTGTATCAAGGTAAAAGGTGTACAGAAGGATTCAGCAGAGTGTCTTTTATTGCTGAAGACCCACTGTCTGCTCATTCTGGCGTTTCTTTTACAGAAGGGAACGTCTAGGGTGGAGCCACCAACGTGCCACCTGGCCGGTCGAACGGTGGGCCAATGTCCTTTTCACAGATGATTCCCGATTTTGTCTAGCGAGTGATTTTCGACGGATTCGCATCTGGAGGGCACGTGCAACTTGATTTCGGAACCCAAACATTGTGGAAAGAGACTGATATCGAGGAGGGATTATGTTGACCACCCGAACACCTCTTCACTAAATTGTACGTGTGAATCCGCAGGATTTGAATGCTTTCAGTTACCGTGAGGAGATCCTGGAATCTCATCGCGGTTGTTACGAGATGCTGCGGGCCCAGATATCGTACTGATGGATGATAATGCTCGACCTCATAGAGCACGTGTAGTGGATGTGTTTTTGGAAATGGAAGATATTGCACGCATGGCGTGGCCTGCTCGCTCACCCGATTTGAATCCCATAGATCATGTCTGGGATTCACTCGGGAGACGGATTGCACCACTTCAGAACCCGCCAACCAATTTCCAAGACTTGTGTGCAGCTCTGCAGGAGGAACTGGTGTTATTGCCTCAACATGAGATTGATGATATCATTCACAGCATGTCCCGTGGTCGTCAGGCCTGTATTAGTGCCAGAGGTGGTCACACTGCATGCTGTGCACATTGACCAGTTGTCAGAATGTGTGTCCAAATCTATTAAGTTGGAAAAAAAAACGAAGAACATTTTTGTGTACCGTTATGCATGTTGCAGTTGGTTACTTTCTGCATTATTTACGTTGTTTCTATCTTACTATCGTCTTTTTATACTGTTTTGTTACAAAATAAACACAACCTTGCATAATTTCCTTTTGTTGCTTTAATTTTCGACACCGATGTATACAGAAAGTTTTGCAGCAGCGCAGAAAATGACTCAGCTCTCAGCTTTCTGCTTTCCTTTCTTGATACAGCCATGATTCGCATACAATATTTACAATGGTTGTACAAATACGATGGCTATCCACAAAGTCCATTACGTTTGGGAATTAAAAATAAATAAAGTATTCCAATTTTTTTATTATATACAGATGAAAGCCACACTTAAATACTACTTTTCTACACAGTTGCCATTTAAATTAAGGCACTTATCGTAGCGATGGACGAGCTTGGAATTCCTTCGTCGTAAAATTCGGCCGCCTGCGCCTTCAACCACGTAGTGACTGTCTTTTGGGACAGAAAATGTGTGATTTTTGTGGATTTCCTGGGAAGAGGCACTACAATAAACTCTTAAAGGTATTGCCAAACTGCACAACCTCAGAAGAGCAATACAAAACAAGCGCAGGGGAAAGTTGGGCTCAAAGATCTTGCTGATTCACGACAACGCCCGGACCCACACGACAAATGCCACTCGTGAAGTTCTCGAATCTTTTAAGTGGGAGTTGTTTCC